>NC_064858.1:22571198-22748698 GCF_024139225.1 Suncus etruscus
GCTTCCTAGAAAAGCTAAATATTTTTAAAACTCCGGAGGTTCACTGCAGACCATTTGATATTAGATGCATTTTTGTCTTTGTCTTTTTCTCTACTGTGAATGATAAAGCTTAAAAAAACTGCTCATGGGCCTAGAGATGATGCTGAGGCCTCAAGTTCAAACCCAGCATCACTCATGTGTCCTTTGCTCTCTCCTTGGAGTCCTCGTTGCCACACTCCCTACAACAAAGTGCATATCACAACATCCAAAGCAACAACCAAAACATCTTTACAACAACTAAAGCAACAAAGGGAAGGAAAGGTGGGGTACAAACCCTAATTGTTTTGACTTTGGTGTTCAGGCAATAGCCCAAAGCCAGAGTTCAGAGCTTTCTCTGATCCTGTGCTCAGAAATCACTCCTGGCTGCGCCTGGGCACCATATGTGCTGCTGGGGATCAAACCCAGGTCAGCCACCTGCAAAGAAGTGCCTTATCTTCCTTACTATCTCTTTGGCCCCAACCTTGATTTTTAAAATATTGTCCCCCTTCCCCCGAATGCCCAAAGAAAACCTGAACCACTTAGCGACAGATTAATTCTAGCTCCTTTCTCTGGCAAGAAGAGCGATGCTTTTCTCACTGGTGCACTCTGCGGAGGACCGTTTTCATGACGTTGTTTGTGATTTTTCGTCTCCCTGCCTCGGGCTGTGTGCAGCTTCCATGGAAACCGGCCAGCCTCTCCTCCGTGCCCTGGCTGGCTTCCCACTCAGGCCAGCCGCAAATGGCCCCGCTCTTGGCTCCCCGCACGCAGCCTCCCACACCAGGCACTCCGAACAAGAAATTGGCTCCTAATTGACACATAAGATTTCATATTTAGTTAGCAGTTTGAGCCTCTTTCCATTTCACCAGCAGATGTAACGTCCAAAACACGCCCTGTTAGAACCCATCTGTTGCACAGACACGTTTCCAGGCAGTCACTTCAGTAGTAGTGATTCAGCTACTTGGGGCGGGGGGAGTTGGACAGTGACATAATTTCGTTTAAGGCATGCTATAAAGCCATTTGCAGGGTGAGTTTTGTCAACTACATCTAACGGGTGTAGTTTATCTTCTCAAAGGAGCTTTGCAAATGTTGCTCTCGCTCAGTTCCATTGGTTTTAGTGCCCTCACAGATTTGTTTGCCAATACCCACAGTTCACTTTCATCATCCCAGAAAGAAACTCTGTTCCCACTAGCAGCCTCTCCCTGGTCACCCCAACCACAGTTCCTGGCAGCTGTGAGTTTCCTCTGTTCCTTGGATTTGCACAAATGCCATCAGAAACCTCCTCGGTCCTTCGTAGCTGCACCCTTCCACTTGGTAATGTCCCCAAGGCTCATTCATATTGTAACATATATCTGTATTCTGTTCTCATTGCAGAATACGTTTCTATTTTATGGGCCCACGTTTTGCTCCTCCATTTATCATTTTATAGAACCTTCACTGGTTGCAGCTTCTGTGCCTCTGATGAATGAGGTTGCCATGAACAGTCACGCGTGCATTTTGGAAATAGCATAGGTTTGGGGTTTAGATTTTTCTTACATGAGTTCTGTGGAATGAACGAAATGATGTGGAACTCGCTTCGTATTCAGGAACCACTAGTTTTCCATCACAACTAGCAGTGTGTAAAGTCCTTCGTCTTTTTTCCCGACCCAAGACTGTTTTGTCTTGTGTATTCTGGCACTGAAACAGTTATTCGCCAACTGGTGCCATCTAGGTTCCCAAAATCCTGCTAGCAGCTCTACGACTGTGGGCTTGGCATGTGGTTGACAGAAAAAAGATGATTTTTTCCCTCCGTGCTGGGGTCAGCTCTAGCTCAGCAGCAGAGTAGTGAAATGCCTGCTGTAGTGAGGGCCTCAGGGAGTCAGCAGGACTTTCAAAATAGCATGCAAAGACTGTAGTGCACTTAGACAAAAGCTTTTCCCAAAACTGCCTCTGAAAGCTTGTACTTAGTTCTTGACCCTCACAGTTCAGGCAGCTTCAGATTTGTTGGAAATGAGCCTCAGTTTCTTTCAATAATAATTATGAAGGTGGTTTGGACACACCAACTCTTCAGTACCATCAGATAGTTTTTAACTGAATACTTCTTTAATAGTGATGATTCATATATAGGACACAATTAAGAGCTAATCATGGATAATTGTGTATTCTGAAGAAGGCCAAAAATGTAGAGTATGAAAAAAGATGATCAAAATTATGTTTGCTTTATTTTTTTAGTATTATAATGAATATTAAGGAAAATTGTTCTCATTTTTTAAAAAAGTCACTCCTGGTGAAGTGTGGGGTACTATATGTTATGGCAGGGATCAAATCTGGGTTGGTTGTGTACAAAGCAAGCTCTATACCACCTTGCTATCACTCTGGCCCCATCTTCATTTGATGAGGGGAGAAAATAGAAGTTTACTTACTTAGAGTGTTACACCATCCCCCATTCTTCCTTTGTAACCTTACCTGCTAGTAAGACCAGCCTATTTCTGGGAGGGGACTTTGGTATTTGGTAGGTAACAAAAAGGTTTGCCTCAGGGCAGGAGAGAGATGGATTGGGACATGGGGAGAGGTTGAGCAAAGAAGAGGCAGCAGGAGAGAGATGGCTGAAAGAGGTTAATTGCAGGGCTGATTATTAATCTGTCTTGAAAGGTTATGTTAGGGCACACATGTTGGATAGGGCCTTGAATAAAGCTGATTTCTCCTGAAACCTGACTGCCTGTGAGTTTTTCTCCCCGCTACTATCCTGAATCTGCAGACCCACCAGCTGGAGAGGATTGCAGAAGCATGGCCCAAGCTGGAGGAGAAAGGCCTCTCCACCACCGTCCAGCCCCATCCAAGGAGTGTTATTCAACATTGGAGTATTTATTAGAAATGATAGCATCCCCAAACATTTTATGTTATTAAATATTTTTAATTTAAAAAAAGATATACCTTTAAAAATCAAGATGTACTTGTCAGTTTGTGGCAGGATACAGCCTAAGAATATGTGTGTTCTGTTTACTACCAGTACCTGTCTCAACAGCTGTAGGATAAGATCACAATGATGGTGACCTATACTCAGGTCAGAGACACCTCCATGTGTCTCTGCCATGTCAGTGGGCTCTGCTCTGTGCTCACAAGTCTACCAGAACTGTTCATCTTTATTTTGAAACCTTCTGACCTTTTGCTAATTGCATTCCAATGCCACTTTTCCTTTTCAGTAATAGAACCAAAAAGCAATGAATTTATGAACTTAGATGTTTTCTCTGCAGGTAACATTAACTATTGCTCAGAGATCTTTTGGAGTTAGAAGGCAAGAGATGCCATGTCCTTGGGTAGGTCCCACTCTGCACCAGTTTATTTAGGTAGACGACATAGTGTCGAGAGAGGATGGAGGAGAAATGTAGGAAAGATGGAAAGATGGCTGATACTGTTGAGACAAAACCCAATTGCTAAGGGTAAGCAGAAGCATAGACGCTGAGCGTGGGTATGGTGGGCTCAGAACAAAATGGTGAATGAGGAACCAACTACGGATTGGTTCAAGACTCAGTGATGGAGGTTTGTCAGGTTTGTAGATCTAAATCCTTTCCTATCTCTCACTATGGAGGTTTGTTGGGTCTTCATAGAGAAGTGGAAAGCAATAGCATAATGGAGACAGGAATACTCTTACCGCATCATGTATATTTTCTTTTCATAGAATATTGAATGTATACAGATGAACTTACACAGCATTATTTTGTATTCAGAGCCCTGCAGTAGCATGAGAATTCATGAAACTTCCATTCAGTGCAAGCATGAACATATTCCTTATGATCTGGCTTTGCCTTGAGGCCAGGACCCCTTGCAAGAGTGTGTCATGGGAGCTTTCTCTCAGCCATATGACACTTGTCTTCCAGCCCAGGTTTTGTTCTCAGCTTCATATGTTTCTGAGATTCCTCAAGGTGGTTGTGGGTTCCCCGGGACTCATGCTTGTCACTGCTATGCAATATTCCATGCTGCAAGCATTCTACAGTTGATGCATCTGTGTTCCTCTTCTGGTCATCAGGGTTCTCCCAGGTTTTGTTGTGCTTGTTGTCTGCTTTGCTGTCAGCGCTGATAGGAACATCTGTATAGTGGTGCAGACTTCTGGACATTCTGTGGTCCTGCAAATGTAATTACTGGATGAGAATGTGTTTTTCAAATTTTAGCACTAATTTTCATATCCACCCTGGATCCTTGTCTCCTCCAGCACTTCTTCTCAGTGATGTCTTCATGAGGTCTGGAACCATGTCTCTTTGTAGTCCTGATTTGTATTTCCCTAATGACTAAAGTGTGAACATCTTTTCATGTTTAGTGAGCAGCCAGTGATCATTAAGAAAAAAATACACTGGATTATTTTTTTTACACATTCTATATTGAAATAAATATCTGGGAGAGAAATCACTGCATTTTTATGAAATATGAGATGATGGGCTTCCTCCTAAAACTGACTATGTGAAATTGGCTGGTTTCTGAGGAGTGCTGTGTTCTGACGCACTAGGGAGGCCTCAGTATGTGCGGGCATTATTTTTATTACACCCTAACACATGGATTGAGTTGGCTTTGAAGCATTCTACTACAAAATGAATGATGTTTTTATTTTTAATTTGCTCTCTCATAAAGAACATCAAAACCAGGGCTGAATGTTTATATCAGAAGCCAAAACTAGGGCTTTTTTGTAGCAATATTTATATTTTTGGCTATACTTTGTAGCAATATTATATACCTTCAACTATTCTTTGTAGCAATACTGTATACCTTTGGCTGTGCTTTCTAGCAATATTATAGACCTTTGGCTATACTTTGTAGCAATATTATCTGTACTTTATGGCAATATTATAGATCTTTGACTATGCTTTGTAGCAATACAGCAATACTGTATACCTTTTGCTATACTTTATGACAATGTTGTGTATCTTCAACTATTTTGTAGCAATATTGTATACCTTCAGCTATACTTTATAGCAATATTTTATGTATTCAGCTATACTTTGTAGCAAGATTGTATTCTTTGACTATACTTTAGCAGGATTATGTACCTTCAGTTATACTTTGTAGAATATTATATACCTTTGGTTATGCTGTGCAACAATATTACATATCTTAGATTGTGCAAGTACTCCAGAGTGAATCAAATCCCCCCCAGAGAAAACATGGCAACAATTTTTCAGCATTTTTTTTTTACGAAATAAAAAGCAAAGGTTTTATATATAATTTCTAATTTTTTTTTTTATTTTGCGGGGTGGGGGGTACATCCAGTGGTGCTCAGGTGTTACTCCTGGCTCTGCTCTTAGAAATCACTCCTGGTGGTGCTTGGTGGTCATTGGATGTCAGGGATTGAAACTGGATTGGCCACTTGTAAGGCAAGTGCCCTATTTGCTGCACTGTCTCTCCAGCCCCAATTTGTAATTCTTAAAATGTCCCTGTCCAGAGGTAGAAAAAGGGAATATCTAAGCAGTTAAATAAAAATTGCATTTGAGGGGCCCAAAAAGGGGGGTCACCCAGCAGTGCTCAGGGTACTGAGAATTTTTGGAACTACTTTGGGGTGTCTCAGGATATCTGTGTGGGCTCCAGACCTTTCAGCCATCTCCTCAGCCATCTCCGCAGGTAACATTCTTAAGATCATAATCCTGCACAGAACACAGATGCAAGGTTTGCCATTGATCTCTAAAGCACTGTCCCTTGCATTAAGTTCTCTTTTGAATGCAGGAAATTCCCAGTCTAGAACTTGTTTTCTAGGATTCTGGGAGTTGGATCATATTTTGATAACCTCTTGCTTTTACAATCCATGTGTGTGTGTGTGTGTGTGTGTGTGTGTGTGTGTGTGTGTGTGTGTGTGTGTGTGTGTGTGTGTGTAGGGGGAGTGGCAATTGTTTTTGTTTTTCCTAAAAAAGAAAACTAAGGCAGATCTGCCCTTGGTGTCTTCTCATGCAATTAGTGCCTCTCCAGGCAAAATGTGGCACTGGTATACTGGTAGACTGGGGGTTGGGTGGTGGTGGTACGGGATGCACTCTGGTAACAGTGGTCAACACTGGTGGTAGAATTGGCCTTCATTCATTGTATGTCTGAAATGCAACAATGAAGGATTTTGTAAATCACAGTGGTTTCAATAAAATAATAAAAAAAAAAGTGGCACATTTGTAAAAATGAAAGGAACTCTCTGGTCCTTTTAATGGCAATGCATTTTTGTTCTCCATTTTATTCAGGGAGAGTGATGATTTCTTTTGTGATTTTTTTTTTTTTAAGTTTAATTGATCAGTAGGGGTGGGTATAACAGAAAGTGGGTACAGCAGTCTCTCAGACACTCCTGAACTATCGGTTCACCTTCTCTGGCCACAGAAGATGCCTCTTTCTGGAGATGTTTGGCTGTGACTGCAGAAGGTGGGTGCTAATTATCTTGGCAGTATCTCACTGGACACAGTTGGGAAGTGTTCCTGTGAAGACTGGACTTAAAGCTGTGCCTGTGGCCTGGAACTGGCTGGAGTGTTGAAAAGGACATTCCTTGCCCCTTGGTCTGACCCTGCAGGCATGCGAGTCGCACGAAGCTCAGTTAGGAATTCACGGCAGATATGAAGACTGAGAACAGATACTCACTTCCCATGCTGCCCACGCCTTTCAGAATGTGTCTCTGTGCCTTGAGTTCCCACCAGGGCACTTGTCCTGGGATGTTTTGAGAGCTCGCAGCAGGATTCCTGACAATTGTTCTGTGGATACCTTATTTGAGTGAGAGGAACTTATGGAAAGGGTTCTCCAGACACCCACATGGCACCCACCCCGATGGAGCAGGTTGCCCAGAATCCTGAGACAAGTTGGGACCTATCTGGGCCATCCGCATCCCTTCCCTAGGTCAGAAGTTGAAACCTCCCCAGAGGGCAACTCTACTGGATCTGTGCCATGGCTGTTGTTGGCTGTTTCTGTTCCTGAGCCAGAGTGGCAGAGAACCTGAGGCAGGGCCTGTGCCCTGTCTGTACTAGCTCGGTGTTGCCCATAGTACCAAAGTGTGTGTTTGCTGGAAGCCACATGGCTCTTTCCCACCTAACAGGCCTCTTGCTAACCTGCAAGTATTTAGTTTTGGGGCCTGGTTCATAGGCAGTAACATTTGGATTTTTCAGGCAGTTAATTATTTGTTATTTTTGCCTTTTTCTCAGTGTGGTATACATTTTACATTTGTGCGGGAAGTTTGATGTAAAATAAGAATGCCTTTACAAAGAGTACTTTGTAAATGGGAAGCCGTCCTGTGATCTGGGTATTAAAGACAGCAGGGATAAGGCCTTCTTATGTGCGATAGGTCATTTACGTAGGCTGGGGCACACTTGTTTTTTGGGGGGGGGCTGATGAAGGTGTGGGTCACACCCAGCGATGCTTGGGGGTTACTTCTGGCTCTGTGCTCAGAAATCACTCCTGATAGGCTCAGGGACCATTTGGGATGTCAGGGATTGAACCCAGGTCCATCCCGAGTCAGTCATGTGCAAGGCAAATGCCCTATCTCTGTGCTATCATTCTGGCCCTGAAGCTGGGGCACTTGTAAGTACTACATACAGAGCCCCCATTTCACCATGGCACTGTGTGGTCCATTCCCTAGTCAGCTGTGGGATAGAGGTGGCATGGTCTGGAGTGACATGCTGAGCCCCACCATGTGGTTAGTACTGTAGGTGGGATAGGTTACCCACAATATGATTACACAGGGAAGGGCACAGATTTTGGGGGGGCTTTCCCCATTTGGAGGCATAGATTGAAAAAGTAGATGTATGACCTGGCTGGAAATAGAAGGAGTGCATGTGAGGCAGGGAAGAGTATGGGTGTGTGCTATCATGTACCATACATGCCCCCAAACCTTGATACTGTGTGGTCTCCCAATCTGTTCCTCAGCATCTGTGTGTGGCCTGGTGGTACCCAGCATCCCAAGGTCCAAGAAATACCATATCCTGGCCTGGAGGGGCTGGCTCAGTTGGCTCAGAATCTCAGGGAGCAGCTCCTGGACTGCCCAAATACTGCTTGAGACTGAAGAGTAAATTCATCTGGTTTTGATGTTCATGAGTCTGATAAGCGCCTAAGACTCCATCTGAGTAAACTTTGCTGTGGGGCCAGTTTCCCATTCACTATGACGTCTGCTGGCAGATACTGAGCAGCTCTTTCTTTCAGCAGCATAAAGGGCATTTTCTGAATCAATAGCTGGGCAGAGAAGCTTTCTTTCTCTCGCCTTCGGTACTCACAGTTGTTTGTGTGTCTCTTAGTGGGGTTATGAGAAAATGCCATCATAGGCTCTCTTGCCGGCCAACCTGGAGTTTGATTCAGGTTTGCTTCTAAAATCAGAGAGAAGGTTCTGTCTCAAACCCCTGGGATAGTGCCAGAGGCAAAGGAGGGAGGAGGTGCCACACTCAGATGAAAGAACTTTCTTGGTGGAGAATGGTATGAGCTGGGAGAGACATACATGCTATGCTCAGCCACCTGGTATTTAGGTAGTGAGTAGAGTATGAAGGTGTCTCAGCTGAGGTTGTGTCTGTCTTTCAGGCTGTTTCCTTCAGGGAGCACTAGGGCCTTACCTTACCAATGTTGGGACTCTCAGCATTTGGAGCCATCATACATTTTTAGCATTTGTGGTTTTTCTAGAACATTCTATTGAATATACTGTAGCTTATCTTTGACTTTTAGAAGTACATCTACTTTCTGGGGAAATGTGCAAAAATTTTGTTTGTGTTTTGAAACTCTGCTCACCTCTATACCACCAACACTGTATTTAGGCCACACACATCAATGCTTGGGGGGTATTCTCCACAGGGGACCGTGTAGTACTAGGGAACAAACCCCTGTCTCTGCATGCACGGCATGTGTTGTGAGCCATTGAACAATATCTCTAGTCCCACATTTGCAAATGTTTTCTCAAAATATATGTTACATCAAATGGCATTTTAGGGCACATGCCTGGCAAGTGTGAGACCCTGATGTCATTGATTTCCTCCTTAGCAATACTGTATGTGGCCCCCAACAAAATAAATCAGTTGATAAATGTTTCCATATCTTCACATCTGTATAAAAATATAATAATTTTAAGCGATTTATCTGTCTACTGATATTTCCCCCTTTTATTAGAAACAGCAACAATAACACAGCTTCTCTTTATTTTTATTAGGGAACCACATTAAGAAAAATACTCCTGACCCGATATTTTAAAGGTGATCATGGGGTTGGGACCAGCAGTCACCTCTCGGGAACGTACAGCAAGTCTGTGCCTGGGGGAGGTAAGCTGTTCTCTCCATCTCTCCATGCCCTACTGTCACCACCAGTGTGTCACCTAAGTAAAGGGCACAGCTCTGAAGAGTCACTTGAAAATGTAGTTCAAGCCTGTGTACATTTCCATGCTCATCAAATGACAGGCTTGCAAGTGAGAATTAATCTTACCTTTTGACTTTGGAAAAAGGAATGTTTTGTTAATCTACAAATAGAAAAAAATTAAACCAGTGTTCATAGGTGATTTCTGTGAACTTTTGATTGCGGCTCAGGAGGTCCAACAGCCCCTTCTGGTTGATTCTTTGTAGTTAGATGCAAGAATACAAGGATGGGGTGCTAATGGACCCTGAAGCTCCAGGGAGCACCAGGGCCATGCATAGAAGTTCTGGAGCCCACGTGAGGCAGGGGATCTAACTGAGGTGGACTACATACAAGGCATGTTAACTGTGCTATCTCTCTCCCTCTCCCTATATTTAAAAAGCAAATTTGGGATGAGGAGAGTCACACCTAGCACTGCTCAGGGCTTAATCTCAGCTCTGTGCTCACGGATCAGTCCTGACAGGGGTCAGGGGACCATGTGTGGTGCCAGGAATTGTACTTAGGTCAGCACCTGCATGCAAAGGTCCTACCTGCTGTATTAATACCTTGGCCCCTGGTGCTTGATATTTTTGAATCCTAAGATTTTGTTTCATTTTGTAGCAGGGTAAAGCAAATTGCCAAATGTGTTAATCTTGTCTGTTGTTAAGCTGGTCTTTCCTCTCCCTCGTCCCAGGAAGCTTTTCTGGACCAGACTCGGACAAGGCGGGCACATCCATGACGGATGTCCAGTGTCTGCTGGACAAAGAAGGGGCCTCTGAGCTGGTCATCGATGTCATCGTGAGCACGAAGAACGACCGCATCTTCTCAGAGGGCATCCTTCTGGGAATTGCTCTGCTGGAAGGCGGGAACACGCAGATCCAGGTAGTAGCTTTCTAGTGTGGGAGGAGGAGCTTCTGGGGATGCTGGGGGTGAGTTGGGTAAAGGGTTACCTCTGGAAAGTTCTACTGCCCTGAGCACAGTTGGTGACTCCTGAGGCACTTTCCTGCCAGACTAGGGGGTTTCGGCTTCCTTAGAGAAAGTGTGGGTACATCCCAAATGTAGAGCTGCCATTCACAGCCATGTGGAAGGGAACCTCGAGATGAAATATGCCCCTGTAGTGAACAGCCACACATGGCCACTTGGGGATTCCCAATTTGCCCCCACCCCCACCCCACCTACAGTCCTCTGGCCAACTTGTTCAACATTCTGGAGCCCTAAGTGCCCTTATGAGGACCCTGATCTTCCAGTGGTCTTTATCCTGCTACTTTTCAGTAAGTAAATCACCTGCCCAATTGTCCTGGCCCTTCTCCCCCAGAGGCAAGCCCTGTGTATCTCTGAGAGCTGCCACACCTCCCCAGCTCATAGTCTGCCTGAGAGTTTGCTCCATATAGGGCACCAGTGTTCCTTCCATGGATATCCCAGTCCCTGCTTTTCTGCTGGCCTCTGTCCTCCTGCTCAGCCTTTCCATCAACGATCTGCAGGAATTTCCCTCTAGGACACACTGTCTTTGACCAGTCAGGTCTAGCTCACTCCTCCCTTCTGTATCTGCCATAAGCCCCACACAAGGCTCAGACTATTCTGTTGCCTCTCGGCTCATCTCCCATCTCTGAGGACTCAGTCATGAGCTTCTCTTGGGTTTCATTGTCACTGACCCCTAGTGTCCCAGTCCAGCCGATCTGTGCTGGTGTTTCTGTTGTGTCTGTCAGTCCTGTCTGGGAAATCAGAAATCTGGTGGAGACAGTGTTTGTCCCTGCCATCTTATATTTGTGCCTGGCACCATGGCTGAGGCCAATGCCGGGAGACAATGACTGATGAGAATGAAACATTACCCAAATATCCCTGTCTGGCTTCCCCACCTCCCTACCTCCCAGTCTTGTTTCTTTGCTTCTTCCTTGGTGTGTTAATTGTGCCCCATAATTTATTTCATCCTCCACTGACCTGTTAGCCTCCTTAAAGTAGGGACTCATGCCTTACTCCATCAATGCCTTAGAGCTGTTTGGCAAATAGCTAATGTAGGATCAGCACTGTGTTATTCTGGAGAAGAAACAACACTTCTCCTTGAGGCAGTGGTGCCAGCATTGTGCCCACATGCTCCATTGCCCCTGTACCACCAAGTTTTTCCCTTCACTGGGTTCTGCCTTTCCATTTTCCAGGTTCTCTGTGCCATGTCTCCTGGCCCAAAAGTCACATCAGAGGCAGCCTGAGTCATCTTCTTTACCAGTAGCCTTCTAAAGTCCCCCTTCTGATCAGCCTCCTTCTGATGCCTAATTTTTTGGTGGTGAATGACCCCTGTGTGGCACATGCAGATTGACACATATTCCCCTTCCTCAGTTTCTTCCCTCCCATGGCATGCCATTGTGTTTTATAGGCTTTGTTACATATATTTCCACTGTAACTTACATTCTGCAATGTTATTTTTATAAGTAATATTTTTTATAAAGATGTAGCTTTCTGGGGAAGGTAACCAGGTATTCCTACTACAGCCTGGAATGGAAACCAGTGATGAAAATTCTGTCTCCTAGACACCAGGCACTGTTTGGGGTGCGCTACATGCATGACCTGCCCTTTTGACGAGTTAGGGCAAATGTACCAATTATAACCACACTCACATAGACTGAGGCAGAGCCAGGATGTGAACTCTGCAATTGGGCTCCGGAGCCTGTGCCCTTCAACACTAAAACCACATTCTTGCCAAACAAGCCTCCTCCTTCTTACTTATGAAACCCCTCACTGACTTGGTTTGACTCCTCATGTTTCTCACTTCATTTTCCTTTTCTGTCCTCCCATTTCTAGCCTTTCCTCCTTCCTCTGTGACAGTCACCTGCTCTTCCATCCTCCTTTTCCCCCAGTAAATGCCCCCAGAGATTTGCCCCTTCCAGCCTCATCACTGAATGAGGCAGTTGCTTAGTAAAATTCTTGTCTCTAGTAAGAGAAAGCCTTGTGCTTTGTGTTGAGGTTATGTGCGCACTTATGAATACACTTCTGATCTTTGATAATCAAGCACTCTTATTGAGCATTCTAGAGCCCAGGTCTTAAAAGGGTATCACTTATATAAATAATCTGCTGTTTTTTGCTTGAGAAGTTACTTTCTAAATTCAAGTAGAATTTTTAAGTTAAAGGGTCAGTAAACATACTATCCCCAAAAGGACAAGAGGGATGATATGAGTATTAGACAAAGAGAATCTGATTATAATATCATTGCCAGGCAAAAAGAACTGTAGACCAGGAAAAAAATCTTTAGAAACTTGTTTCTTTGCTTACACCTGGCAGTGTTCAGGCCTTACTCCTCTGCACTCAGGGATCATTCCTGGTGGTGCTTAGGACACCATGTGGGATGCCAGAAATTGAACATGGACCAACCATGTGCAAGGCAAACATCCTGCCCATTGTGCTACCTTTGGCTCCCAGAAACATATTTTCAACCAGCCACAGAGCCACCAAATTCATGAAGCAAATAAAGGCAGAAGGGCTGGGGCAATTGTATAGTAGATAGAGAGAGCTTGCCTTACACATAGTCAACTTAGCTTTGATCCTCAGTCCACATATATAATTCCTAAATCATGAGTGATCCCTGAGCATAGAGCTAGGAGTAAGCCTGGGGCATGGCCAGGTGTGGCCTTTAAGCCAAAAATTAATTAAATATAAATAAACAACTTAACTAACAATTCAAAGAAAGAGCTGTAGGAAATGAGAGTCCCTGCTTCTGGTCCTGGACACAGCACTGATAAGAAGTGAGCATTACACTCTGTGTTCATTATCCTCAGCAAGAATCTGGCTGTACCTTTAGAGCCAGAGAATGTGTATTTGGATCCTGGCAGTCAGGATCAGTGTGGATCTGGGCCAGGCCCAGTGCCTCCATCAAGCTATGAAACGGGATAAAGATCTCTGCCATGGCAGTGCCAGTGGGGTGCATTTGACCAGGCATAGAAATGAATGATAAACCTTGGTTCTAGGAGGTCTAAAAGGTTCCCACAACTTTCCTATGCACAGCCTGGCACACCTTTACCCTCCTTAGCCCGTCTTATTGGCAGTATTAGGACTTATATGTCAGCTTGACTGTTGACACCACAAAAGCTGGGAAATCTGCATTTCTTCTTGAATTCCCAGCATTGACTGGCTTCTGCATTGCAGTTGCTATGGTGACCACAGAGCTTTGCTGGCCTCCTGGAGGGGCACTGGCCCTCTGCTCAGGGCCTTCCCCTTTTAGGAATGAAGCCAGCTTCTAAGGCTTCTAAAGCACTGAGAGTGCACAGTGCCTGTTGCGAGCATCGCAGGACAGGCGTCCATTCTGAGACCTGATGTTATTAGTGTGTTACCTGCACATCCCAGAGCCCGTGAGTCATGCTTCTGGGCATTTCTTCAGAAAATACATCTGAGGGAGGCCAATTCGCCCCTGGTTCAGGTCAGGATATTGTGTGTGGATAGGTTCGTTCCACTTGACCTGGAAATCATTATTTTTTCCCCATTCAGTCTCTCAACAAGGCTGTGTCGCTCGCAGTCAATCCAGTTACTGCAATTATCCCCATTCATCTTTTCAACTGAATTCTCTTGTTAGTATTATCCCCTGGTTTTTGCATCAGTGACCTGTGACTAACCCAGCCACTGAAAATGTTATCTTTTCTGAAGTATTGCCTTTTCTTGCTTCTGGATCCTTCCACAAAGGCCATTAACATTAGGCAGAGGCTCCTGGAGCTTAGTATGCCCATCTCTCACAAAGAAGGACTTTATTTTGCCATAGTGCCGAATCCTTCCTGCACCGTGACTGACTTTGAAACACTTGGCTTTGGGATGATCTTGTTCTGGAGCTCACATGGGGCCCGGTCATTCTTTTTTTTTTTGGTTTTTTTTTTTTTTTGGTTTTTGGTTTTTGGGTCACACCCGGCAGAGCTCAGGGGCTACTCCTGGCTCTATGCTCAGAAATTGCCAGCGGCAGGCTATGGGATGCCAGGATTCAAACCACAATCCCTCTGCATATAAGACAAATGCCCTACCGCTGTGCTGTCTCTCCCCCTCCTCCCCAGTGTTTTGAAGCACCAAAAGAACTTAGTCTTTTTATTGATGGTGTCTCTGAGCAAGCTGGGATGGTAACAAACTAGACATTCAATTTGCTATAATTTGTATGGGGAGGAAAATGACTCCTAGAAGCTCTCCGAAGGTCATATTTGTTCGCAGTGGTTGTGGAAGTCTTGAGTGCTTCCACTTGAGATTTTACCATCTTGAGCACTATGTTGTTTTGTCGTCTGTGTTCAGTCTTGAGGACCGGTAGGATCCAGCATGTAGTATGCAGTCAACAACTTCACATCAAATTGAAATAAGACTTAATGATAATGCATAAATGTAAAATAATTCCCATTGTATACAGCTTTTCATTGTCCTTGTAAAATTTTTAAAAATCCCCTGTAAGGATGAATTAAATACCATGTGAAAATAGGCTGGATTTTTGTGGAAAGTGCTAAGCAGATATACACTGTTATTAGTGGACATTAAATATGAAACTGGAAGAAACTATCAATCTATTAAATAATAATGGCCAGCACTTTAAATGTGTGCTTTTATCCTTAATGCTTATATTTATTCCAAGTGTAAAAACACTACTTTTGTCTCCTTGGGAACTGAGATCTGAAAAAGTATGTTTTCTTGCAGTATTCTTTCTACCAGCAGCTACATGAACAAAAAAAGTCAGAAAAATTCTTCAAAGTTCTCTATGACCGAATGAAAGCTGCTCAGAAGGAGATACGATCAACAGTGACAGTGAGCACTGTAGACTTGGGGAACAAGAAGTCAGAGGATGACAATGAACGGCTGTTGTTGGGCTCACGCACAACAGGTACAGGAATCCCTGGTGTGTAGACCTCATTTATCTTCATTCTCTCTGTCATGGTCTTTTGACCCCAGTGGATGTCCATCCTGAGTTGATTACAGTCTTGATTATAGGTCTTGAAGCTGCTCTGAGCAAGTCCCATGGGCCAAGAGAGTGCAGTGACCCAGGTTCTATCCCAGGCATTGTATGATTCCCCAAGCATTGCTTGGGGCAGCCCTCGGGCCACCAAGCATCACTCACTGTGGCCCTGGAGTTGCCTGGGTAATCCTTAACACTTTTGTGCCTAAGCACCACTGCATTCTCAGAGCTATACATTGAACTTCTGGCTGATTGACCGAATATCACTGACTACAGTCCCAGGGCTTCCTAGAGCCATATTTTAGTGTCCTTCCACCCCCACCCCACCCCAAAAAAAAACAACCCAACAAAAGTTTGGGCATTATCCTACAGAGCAACTAAGATCATGAAACCAGACGATTTCATGATGATGGTGAAATTGTGGTGCATGTGTGAAGATCTGTTTCAAAGCTCTGGATACCTTGTACAACCTAGACTTCAGGAATGAAAATGACAGTGCCATGAAGTGACACTCATGACAGTCTATAAAAATATTGTGAAGTTGTGTTTTTAGGATAGCAGATATAGAAGCTTATTTACCATCGATCATTTGGCCTTTTATATCCAGGGAGGTTTTTTTTTTTTTGTTTTTTTTTGGTGTTTTAATGGTAGAGAAAGTGGTTGTCTTTTGTTGTCATCCCAGTTGACCATACAAAACCTGCTTTGTTTAGGAAGAGACTCCTCGCTGCACCTGAAGGAAGGCATGAAGGGGCAGCTGACGGAGGCATCCTCTGCCACCTCCAAAGCCTACTGCATGTACCGAAGGGAGGTGGACCCTGAACTGGACCTTGTGTGTGCTGGCTCCGACGGGGGCAATGCTGAGGAGAAGTCAGCAGAGGAGGCAAGCATGAGCCCTGCCATCGCCATCATGCGGCCCATCCTGCGCTTCCTGCAGCTGCTTTGCGAGAACCACAACCGGGAGCTACAGGTACGTGAGTGTGAGTGTGAGCAGTAGTGGGCCTGGACACAGGTATATGAACAGTGGGTACAGGTATGTGAGCGGGACAGATACAAAAGTTGGGTGGGAGCAGGTATGTGAGCAGGGGCAGGGCCAGGATCAGGTACATGAACCAGTTGAGCACAGGTACATTCTCTGGGCTGAGCTCAAATATGAGTGGGATAAGCACAGGTCTATGCTCCATGATGGGCACAGGTAGAGTGAGTGGGAAGAGTGCTCTAGGTTGGGCACAGATGTATGCTCCAGGCCAGGTGCTGAGCAAGGTGAGCATAACAGGATCACCTGGGGAGCAATGGCTACAGTCCCAGGGACTGGGAGAGAGCTTTGCTCTCTTGGAGAAAAATCTGAGACTTCCAAGGCATGAACTAACCTGGCTCTTCAAGGATTACCCTTGGCACCATGAAGCTTATCAGTCTGCGAGCCTCCACCGCCATGCTTGTCACCAGCCTCACCTTCACTGCCCGTGGTTTCAGGACCTTCATCCTTCCCAGCCCAATGCCTGATGTTTTGATAGGGGCTCAAGTCTGAGTCTGTGATACATTTACTTGAAATCCAAGTGATAAAGGATTTTTTTAAACCATTACAAAGGTAGATACAGTATGAACTGGTTTTCCATCTTATTTGGTCCATTTTTTAAAATTTTGTGGCTAGATCACTAAGGGGCTCGAGAAATTTAGGCCTTATTTCTATTGATTGCACATATAGTCTATGTTGCCATGCCGGGCCCCACAGTAGCCGGTCAAGTGACTGGTATGATTAAAGGACAGTGAGCGAGTATCCACCTGAAGAGGCCCCCACACTGCAGACCATCTGGCCGCAAGCCCCTCCCCCTACTAGGGCAGCAATTCATTCTGCTGGCTGATGAAGAGGTCAAAGATTTTAGTAACCAGTTAGAGAGATGTACCGAATTCTACAGTAAAATGCTGCTCCTCTTTTCCTCTCTAAGGAAGAGAAATTACCCAGTGTTGGTTGCTCTGAGCAGATTTTCCAGATTTGACAGGCAGATGAGTTCTGTCTCCTGAGGTGGAGTAGTTGAGAGATAATGATCATAAGTTTGCTTGAATGGTTTATTCTCTTTGGAAGAGCTGAGACTGGGAGCTGGGGGAGGGTCTCTAGGCCATGAATTTTTCCATTCCCCCAATCCCCCAAGACTGGGAAGAGCCATGATCATCATATGCAGGCAGAGGTAAGGAGCATTACTTTTGGGTCATGGGCCGGGTCCAAGCCCATCTATTTACTCTGACCCCCTTTGCTTCTGCATATAGGGAATAAATGTTTGTACTGTTTGGTCAAACATACTGCCCATTGGGCTATAGGGTCAAGCATTGTGGAACAAGAGTCAAAGGTAGAATTATTCATTGTAGTTACATTGTGGAAGGAACCCTGAGCCACAGATGGACAAAGAGAGAAGCAAAAGGTGGCACCATTGTGAAATACCATTCATTCAGCCTCACTATGGAAGGGGACCCAGATGAGGCTTGGGTCAGGGGCTCAGTGAAATAACTCAGATGCAGAAAGACAGATGCTGGTTGGTTTCTCCTATCTGTATATACTTGGAGTAGCCAAAGTCACAGACAGGAAGTGGAATGTCATTTTCTGAGCTAAGAGGAAATAGTGATTATTTAATGGATCCAAGACCCTGCTTTACAGGCTGAAAACAACTCTATAGGTGGATAAGAAAGGAGAAAAGTCCTTAGTTATGGCAGGAATGATTCATATCCCTGAACTGTGTACCAGAAATGGCTAAGAGGAAGAGTTTTACATTTCAAAGATTTGGATGCACAAAAATGGCAATCTTTATAAAAAGAAAAACAAAATCACAGGAGTTGGAGTATCTATGATAGAATGAATTGAAATTAACTTAAATACATTAACCAAATATGTAATGATTTCAGATGACTAGTGCAACTTTCCCTCTGCATAGCCCACCATTGCCATTCAAGGAAGCTGCTGTTAGGTTATGTTTTTGTTCAGATTGTGCATAGAAACCTACATACCTGAACATAGATTTTATTCTTTTAAGTGGCACATAATGTTCCCCAGTTTCCTTTTCACATGACAGTATGTTTTATTGCTAAGGTACATTATACTAGGTGATGTTTCTGTCATTTTATAGTCTTGTAAAATCTTAGTGTTGATATGTATTTGTCATCTATATATCTGTTCCTTCATTGTGGTTCCTATGTACCAATAAGTGTGTATGTAGAATAGTTGTTTGGAAGGAGGCAAATATTCTAGTATGTTAACTGAAATTTTTGATAGGTGCTTTTAAGTTGGCTTCTGAACTCTTTCATCCTGAATCATTTGCAGCTGCTCATTTGGAAGGGTTGTTTATTAGTTTATTAGAGTCGGATTGCTTCTTTTCCTCATGAGCATCCTTCTATTCTTTTCCTAGTCCATTTCTGCCTCCCCATCATATTTGTTCTCTACCTACAATTTTAAGAGAATGAAATTGAGAAACATTTGTTATGAACTATGTAGATTAATCTTGATGCCTAAATAACACAAAGCAAAGCCCCAAACATGTCTCTACTTCCAATCCTAGAATAAAAATTCTAAATACAAATGCCTTCTTATAAAGTGCAATTCCATTCTGTGTGGCCACTGGGAATCTTTTCAAATTAAGAAATAACTAACTAAGAGCAGAAAACAATTAGCTGGAAGAAAAAGGAACTATCGCTTGTATCATATCTATATTTTCACTTTTTCCTCCAGAACTTTTTGAGGAATCAGAACAACAAAACCAATTACAATCTTGTGTGTGAGACACTACAGTTCCTTGACTGCATCTGTGGAAGCACAACAGGTGGCTTGGGGCTCCTGGGTCTCTACATCAATGAGAAAAATGTCGCGCTGGTCAACCAGACCTTGGAGAGCTTGACTGAGTATTGCCAAGGCCCATGCCATGAGAACCAGGTAACTGTGCCTGCACTCTCTTTGTCTAGGGCTGTGTGACTGATGAGCAGGAGGATCCATCCAATCAGTGAAGTCAGCCTTCAAGGATACCTGAGGATTCTCTTCTGGCCATGCCAGGCATTCTTTCTTCTTTTCCCAAATCAACAAAACCCTGATCAGAGGCTCACAGGAATATTCAGTTTCATAGTAAGAGGAAGTTCCCGTGGAAATGTCACAGATAGTAATCAGACTGATAATCCCAGGTCAACTTTCTTCTTCCCAGAGTCTCGAAGGGATCCCTGGAAAAGACATCCCAGACAGAAATTTCTGCCATCCTGTGACAGAGAAGTCATAAGTACTCAGAGGTGTATTCTGAGTGTACTCAGAGGTGACTTGTGTTCCAGGTCTGAGTGAGTAGGAGAGGCATTTTAGAAATTTAGCACTTCAGGGAGGGCACTTGCCTTTTCCACAGCTGACCCAGGTTTGATCCCCAGTTCTGTAGGATCCCCCAAGCCCTACCAGGAATGAGCCCTTAGCATGAGCCAGAGTAATCCTTGAGCAAAACAAAACAAAACAAAACAAAAATACAATGAACAATAGTGGTATTGATCCCATATCTAACCTGAGTGGACTTTGAACCTGTTGTATTTTCCAGGACATAATATCAACTTTTCCTTTCAGAATGTTTGGTTTAGATCCATGCCCTTGGGATACAGGGCAATTTAGGGACAATGTCATAGTTCTTGAGGTAGTAAATGAAGGGTCCCTTAGTGTTTATAAAGTTAGCTGTTCATTTTACAAACAGCTGATTGACTATTAAAAGTATAGATCCAACCAGGAAGGGGTCTTTTAAAACATTTCTGGATATAATGTTAAAGAAGCCATGAGCTAAGTATTAGGATTTACATTGAAAAAAAATGTAAAAATAATTTGCAAATCACGTGACATAGTCATACATCTGTAGTGTACATGGATACATACCGTATGTTTCCGGTGTATAAGACGACTGGGCGTATAAGACGACCCCCCTAATTTTGCAGTTAAAACATAGGGTTTAGGCCTATATTCACTGTATCAGACAGAAACGTTTCTCTGCTGCAACTGTATGTACCACAGTGAGCCAATCACAAACAAGCAAAGGCTCAAAGGGTTATAACTGTAATAGACTTCCTCTCTGACTCTGGCCAATCTGAGCAGGCTTTTTACAGTGTAGATTCGGGTCCAAAACATTGTCTAATTTGCATGCATAAAAAGGCCTGCTTGGATTGGCTGAATTAGAGAGGTGGTCCGAGCAGCCTTGCAGTGATTGGTCCCTTATCATAGGCACCTTTTCTGGCAATTCTCTGATGCTGTCAGTTAATCTCCCCCACTACATGAACCAAACAACACCCCATCCTCAGACTCTAGCACTGAACCACCAACACGATTAGCTGGGTTTTGCCAGAAGTGGCCCCCAGATCTCCTGAATACTGTTTGGGAGCCCCCAAGAAAGAGATTTGGAAACTTGGTGGCCTGATTTTTTTTTGTTTGTTTTGGTTTAGCGGCATATTGAATCATTTTCGGATATACTCAGCGTGTAAGACGACCCCGATTTTCGGTGACTATTTTTTGTTTCAAAGTCGTCTTATAACGCCGGAAAATATGGTATATATGCACAAGCATATTCGTATTTGTACACAAGCATTCATAGGCACTTAGAATGAAAGCAGTTACCTACACAAATGACTCTGGGGTAACACTTCTCTCCCACAATAAACTTGTGACATAATAAAGGGTTAGTAAATTTTACCCTCACTTTTTTTTGCTTTATATTTTATTTCATTTTCTTGGTCAGAAAAATTGGAAAAAAACAGCTGTTGATGAAATTGTTTCTAGGCCATGATTTATCTTCAGGTAAACTCCAAAAGGAAAGGCAAGGAATAAAAACAACATGAGCCCACACAGCCTCTAGTACAGCTTGTCCCTGAAGTTCGTGCAGGAGGACATAAAGAGGGAAGGGAGGTGGCCAGGAAATCCCAGCTGTGACCCACCTGCAGATTGATTCCCTGCAGCTTCAGCAGAGAAGCTTCAGGAAGGACAGTGGGTGGATAAAAAATCCTTTCCTTTGTCCCAGGAATTCCTGATTCCCTCATATACAGGGAGGAATAAAACTCTGAAAAATAACAGCCCTCTTCCAGTTACCTTGCCTTGCCTCGTCTTCCTGTGATTCACTTGCCTTCGAATTTTTCAAGTCCCTTGATGCTGATGCTTCATTGTCACAAGAAGTCCTCTGGAGCCTTCCTGGTTTATGAGTTCTGTAACCTGAGATAAGTTGGGTACCCTCACATGGTAGATGGCAAGGCTCACAGTATTTATTGAATTTCTCTCACAGGATGTTTTAGAAATACCCTTAATCAAGAGGCCTTTAAAAGTCACTGAAATTTTAGGAATCAGCTGAACTCTGCCCTCAGCATCATATTTGATAGGGTGTCCCCAAAACCTCAAGGGTGCCTGCATGTGTTCTGTCTGTTGACTCCAGGGCATGCTCCAATTTCACTTTCACTCAGATAGAGGTAATTAGCAGCACATTCAGGTTTTTTAATCTGTTTCTGAATTGTGTTTGTAAAGCTAGTGCCTTAAGCTTCCAAAATAACATGTTCTCTTCGCTAAAATAGACCTTAGAATTATACCTTGAATGAACTGCTATGTTGTTTTTTTTTTTTGTTTTTTTGTTTTTTTTTGGGTCACACCTGGCAGTGCTCAGGGGTTATTCCTGGCTCCAGGCTCAGAAATTGCTCCTGGCAGGCACAGGGGACCACATGGGGCGCCGGGATTCGAACCGATGACCTCCTGCATGAAAGGCAAACGCCTTACCTCCATGCTATCTCTCCGGCCCCGAATGAACTGCTATGTTGTAAAACATCTAAAATGTATTGATTGAAAGAGTATTTAACTTAACCAGCATTCTTTGAAATTTCTATTTAAAAAAGTGATTCCTTGCTTCACAGTCTTTCTCTCTGTGTTCCTAATACAAAACTACCTAGTCAACATGAATCAATTCATAGAATTTGGGCAAAAGAATGAGTGAAAGATAAATGTTTGACTTATCATTGGTTTGCTCTTACAGTTGAATCTTAATTGTTATATATTACAGGTCCCAAAGCTAAAGCGATTCTAGCATGTGTCTCATGATTTCTATTATTCACATGGTGAATAGAAAATTCTCTGACAAACATTTGTTTTCCAGACTTGTATTGCAACTCATGAATCTAATGGAATTGATATCATCATTGCTTTGATTCTTAATGACATAAATCCTCTTGGTAAATACCGAATGGACCTGGTGCTCCAACTAAAGGTAGAGTAAGTCTTAGCTTGAATAAGAGCTCACTGTCTCTGTCAAAGTCCCTTCACCTTGATTAACTCTCAGTCTTCAAGTCTCTCTTAAAAAAGTCCAGATGCTTTTATATTTTCCACTACTGTATGAGCTGAGAAGGAAAGTTAAGCACAGAACTCAGTAAATTCCCCATAGGCTAGGGGTGTAACACACTGGTTGGAGGCATTTCTCGAATGTGTGAGGCTCAGAGTTCAATGCCCAGTGCTGCAGGGGAAAAAAAAAAATCAAATACCAGCTAAAATGGCAAATCAGCAGCCTTGAGGTCATGTTCGGTTGGAAGTCCTTTATTGGAAGTTCTTTCAAGAACACATTTTGTTCCTATGCTTTTGTTTTTATTTTATAGTTTTCATTACAAAGGGAGCAAAAGGTGCTGAGCGGTCACTGCTCCACATGTTTTTAATTCTTCTTCACTACACAATTCTATCTAGCAACTCAGAATTAATGAGAGTCTGGAATCACAGGGGCAGGCTGAGTTGCCACTTTATGGCTCTCTTCCCTCTACAGTTGTTTTCTTTTACATTAGAATCATACTTTCCCCAAAATATTATAAGCCATTTCACACTTCCTTTAAATGAAACTACACACAAACTTTCTTGCCATCTATTTGTCACAGCTCAGGAACGCAGGGTTATTCAAGATAACATCTGCAATGTTCAAATGAAAATTGACAAGTGACTATATACTGTAAACTATAAAAATCCCTCATATGCAGAATCTTAATAGTGTTAATGAAGTTGATTATTGAGTAGACTACATAATTGTGTTTAGTGTTGAGAATAAATGTTAAATCATGTTAAAAATTTTGTTGTAGGGACCCAGAGAGATAGCACAGCGGCGTTTGCCTTGCAAGCAGCCGATCCAGGACCAAAGGTAGGGTTGGTTCGAATCCCGGTGTCCCATATGGTCCCTACCAGGGACCGTGCCTACCAGGAGCTATTTCTGAGGCAGACAGCCAGGAGTAACCCCTGAGCACCACTCGGGGTGTGACCCAAAAACCAAAAAAATTTGTTGTAAAGACATCTCTCCAGTATCATGGCAAATGTAATTAACTGATCTTGTGCAGGCAAATTTATGGCCATGACTATAAATGAAAATTTTATCAGTATGTTTATAAATATAAATTAGATATAGCAGAATATACTTATTTCCTACACAGAAGAGGATGTTGCTCATGGCATGTAATAAGCAAATGCTTCTGTCGATGGAAGAGGTGCACTTGTGTTTTTGCCCAGTGTTCATTTACCATAGGTGTGTGCGTTGGGTCTCTGCTCTTGTGGTATGGAATGGAGGTGGCTCTAATGTGCATTCAGCTCATAGCATTTTCTTTATTGCTAGCAGGTTTCCCTAGTAGCACATATAGGGGGTGTTGGGAGATGGCACAAGGGTCAGGGGCACTTGCTTTGGTCCCGGGCACTGCTCTGCCAGCTGAGCACCCAGTACCACAGGCGCCAGGCAACTCTGAGCTTCAAACTTCTCAAAATGGAACAGCAGACTCAGTATATTGAGCATCACTGAGACTGGTCCCCAGACATGCTATGGGTTGTTTGGGTCTCCCCCTGGGGAAAAAAAACCCAAAATATAAGAAAGGGGAAAGACAGAAAATATAGCTATCTGGATCTTTGATTTTTGAAATTCTTTTATGGAATTCTGTTGACATAGACACTGTTTTAGGTATATTCTACTGAGTGATCATGAAGGTCTGCTCAAACCCTCCACATACAGTGACATATTTATGTCAGGATGAGAACTTTCAGACCTGATTTCTGGACAGTACCTTTCACATATTCAGTGTGGTCTGCTATCATCCTTGATTGGGGTGAGTGGCAGCCCCAGGATTGATTTCTCCTGTGCCTTTAGTCCATCTTCTCATCTTTTCTACCTTTCAGTGTCTCCCCCCCCCCACCAATCCACTTTGGAGCTGTGAGTTTACTTCTCACTTTTAAATTCTTTCCATTTAATTTGATCATATATATTTGTCATTCTCTGTCTTATTTCACTTAGCATCATGTCATCAATTCTATCCCAGGGGTCTTAAACCCTTTACTTGTCTAAAGACTACCCCTTAAAACCTCATTTTTATTGAGTATAACTTAACAGGAGGAAAACTGGGCTGTTCATTGGTTTCAAATAAGCAGCAGCAGGCAGAAGCAATAGTTCAGACTTATGAGAAATGCTGAGTGATAAGTCTGACATCACAGCACCTACATAATTTACTATTCAGTAGAAAATGCTGTTTTGAAAAAAATCACTTACAATTTCATTTATGTAGTTAAGCACAATTTACAGATACCTTTTCAAAATGTGGCAGATGGACAAAATAGTTTGTACAAAATGGAATGAATTGATTTGATTTGATTTGAAATATTTAGCGCATAGAATAAGGATCATGTATGTGTCTTTCTAAACATTCCAGGAGACTATATATATATATATATATATATATATATATATATACACACATACATACATAAAATGACAAATACGAGAGCAATATTTATAAGACAGAATGATATATTGTCACATATTTTATGGGATTCCTTGGTTTGGTGCATTTCATGATCAATTTTCTAAAACTCCGAGAGTTCATGCTAAAAATATTAGGATTGGTACCAATCAATAATTTGCTATATCAAAGTAGGTATAGCGAGGTAGGGTATATGCCTTCTGTGGGGCTGACCTGAGTTTGATGCCTACCAAACCCTAGGGTCCCTTGAGCCCATCAGGAGTAAGCCCTGAGTACCACCACATGTGACCCAAAACCCAATAAATAAACAAAATGTTAGGGTTCTGTTTTTTGACATTTGCCCCTAATTTACTCAATGCACTCATTTATTAGTCCTATGAAAATTTCCATATATTTATATATATTCTGACCTTTGCTTTATATATGTCACATGTCCTAACTAATTGGTGACTGTAGAGTGCCAGCTTTATAAGTGATCAATACTTTTTCAAAAACTTTAGCTTCTGTGGAAGAAAATTGTCATGCACATTTTTGATTTCTTGAAATATGGTCTTTTTCCTTTCAAATTAATTTGGATTTCAATAAGTCACTTGCAAGCTTTTTATCATTCCATTAAAATATGAGAAATAAGATTGGTTAGGAAATGCCACCTCTCCAGTGACACACATCTGTGAGTGATTGTGTAGCAGTTCAGCTGTTGGAGGCTCATCTGAGATGCTGTCCCTGCCAGCGGTTTCGCGCTCTGCTTTCCACCGACTCAATTCAGATCACCCAAAGGATTTCAGCTCTCTAGTAATGTGGAAGCCTTATTTAATAGATTTTTTTATTCTGCAGGATGCTAGTTTAGAAAAATAGATTTTAGGACTGGTAAACATCTGTAACAACTGAAAATAGACAAAAGAAAACAATGCCACTTCGCCTGATGAGTATTTAGATTTGCCTGAATAATTGAATAAAATTTGGCACTAAAATTCAATGAAATTAACTGCATAAGGTCAACAAAATGTGTGCGGTACAAGTCTGACTATGTTGAGCACCACTTCAGGTTACGCCTTTGTAACTCCCACTCCCATCCCATGTGAAGTTGGGGTCAGTGAGCATTAGTTTGAGCTCACCCAACTTGCTTTCCTTGTGCTGCTCCCAGAGTTTGTCAGTGAGGCCTAACTTGAATCTCAATGCAGATTAAAGGAATACCACAGTACTTTCATGCTACTTTTTTTTTATCATTTTGCTTTTCTGCACAACTTGTACAGCACTGCTTGTGAAACCCCAGCAGAACAGAACTCCTCCCCAAACCACATCGAGCCCCTGGTTTCTGGGTGGCAAGTGTACTTGAAATTCTTTGACCATTCCCCTCACTCCCAGGAGGTTATAGATGGACAGTGTCAGAGACATGCTTGAGAGGCTGGAGAAGTAGTACGAGGGTAAGGCTCTGACTTTGCATTTGGCTGACCCCAATTTTATCCCCAGATCTAAATGGGGTCTTCTGAACCCTGCCTAGAGTGATCCATGAGCACAGAGCCAGAAGTAAGCCCTGAGCACTACCAGGTGATGTTCCTCACCTCCAAAGAAATAAGTCTGATAG
This sequence comes from Suncus etruscus, assembly GCF_024139225.1. NCBI lineage: Eukaryota > Metazoa > Chordata > Mammalia > Eulipotyphla > Soricidae > Suncus > Suncus etruscus. The sequence goes on from NC_064858.1 coordinate 22,597,715, forward strand.
CCATTGGTAAAATGCTTGAGACAGTGTATTTATAAACCAATTTGGGACACATTAGTTCAACATAAACTGTTCATTCTCTATTAAACACCAGTAGAAGATAGGGTTTTTCTACAACCCAGATAGGACCAGGTAAACTTTATGTTGCCACAGATCAGAGCTTACATTTGTCTCTAACTCAAGAATCTTAAGATTTTATAGATTAATTTTTCCTAATTATTATTAATTGCTCTTAATAGTTTGTAGTTTTTGGTTTATATGTATTGATGCTTCATGTTAAAAATAATGGTACTAACTTGTTTTATCTTTTTTTCTTACTGTCTTTGTAAAATATCTCCTTGAACTGGGTTTATACCACCATCAAAAATATCATCCTAAAATATCTATTTAGGGAATAGTGTAGGAAATACTGCCGTATTTAAATGCATTATTTATGAAGTCACTGTTGTGTCAGAAACACCTTTACTTTGGCCAGCATTTCTAGTATCTCCTGCAGCTTATTTCACATAAGCACTATTCCGTGCTAATAAAAAGGTCAAACATTCTATTTTAAAATATTCAGGAGCAAGTGCATCTAGTAGTTTTAAATCAATTTGTGTAGAAGAATGCCCCTGGGATTGGGGTTAAGCCAACTTGAATCTTTCTAGTGCTGGACTTTGCATATATGTTCACTCACTTTCTCTCTCTCCCTAGAACAATGCCTCCAAGCTTCTGCTGGCCATCATGGAGAGCAGGCACGACAGTGAGAATGCAGAAAGAATCCTTTTCAACATGAGACCCCGGGAACTGGTGAGTAAACACTTGGAAGCCATGTTAACAGGGCATTCTTGAAAATGAGACTAGCTACTGGCCTGACTTACAGGAATAGGAAGAGTGGGGGATTTGGGCGTGACTTTCCCTACACTGCCTTGGCAATACACATTGAGCCAAGGAAGAATGCCTCCAAAGTAACTGTGACTTGGGTCTTTAGGGTCCTCTTCATTGATTCCATCTCTCTAAACATAGTCCTTCCTTCCTTCCTTCCTTCCTTCCTTCCTTCCTTCCTTCCTTCCTTCCTTCCTTCCTTCCTTCCTTCCTTCCTTCCTTCCTTCCTTCCTTCCTTCCTTCCTTCCTTCCTTCCTTCCTTCCTTCCTTCCTTCCTTCCTTCCTTCCTTCCTCCCTCCCTCCCTCCCTCCCTCCCTCCCTCCCTCCCTCCCTCCCTCCCTATTTCCCTTCCTTCCTAACTTATTTTTAGGTAATGTGATTTATAGTACTGTTAATAGGACTGTTTGAGCAATAAGTGTTCTAACCCCACACCCACCAATACAGTACAATTTTCCTTCCACCAGTGTCTCATGATCCTCTCCTATCCTTTCCCCTTAGTGAACTCAGTTCTGAAATTTCAATTTTGTTCCATTATTCTAAAAGTCTGCTTTTATTCCATTAGCACACTGTTTTAATTACTATAGTTTAATTTTTTAATTTAAAGTTGGAGAAAGAAGATCTCCCATTATTACTTTCATTATTTGGGAGTTCTATTACTCTATATAAAATTTACCAGTATTTGATCTATTTTCTTAAAAATAATATCATGGGAAATTTTATAGAGACTGTGTTGAATCTGTAAAGTGCTTTGGGCAAGATTTTCATTTCATTTTATTTTTAAAATTTTTAATTAATATTTTTATTTAAGCACCATGGTTACAAAAATGTTTGTAGTTGTTTTTTAGTCATAAAAAGTACACCCCCCTTCATCAGTGTAACCTTCCCACCCCAATGCCCTCATCTCCCGCCTCCTCTTTGAGATAGGCATTCTATTTCTTTCGCTCACTACCATTTCATGATAGTTGTTCATGTAGTTATTTCTCTAACTGCACTCACCACTCTTTGTGGTAAGCTTCATATCATAGGCTGGTCTTTTCAAACTTCATCTCTATTGTCTTTGTGTATTTTTTTTTACCATACTGACTTTTTTCTTAAGTTCCACAGATGAGGGAGTCTATTTTGTGTCTATCTCTCTCTCTGACTCATTTCACTCAGCATAGTTTCCATGTCCATCCGTGTATAGGAAAATTTCATCAGTTCATTTTTCCTGACAACCTCATAGTATTCCATATATACCACAGTTTCTTTATATTGTCATTTTTAATGTTAATCACTTAATTACTGCATACTGACTTTATAGCCTGCCACATTATTGTATCTGTTTATTGTTTCTAGATATGTTTAATAGAGTTCTTCAAATGTTTTAAATATAATACCATGCTATCCACAAGTAATTATAGTTTGATTTCTGTGTTTCCACTTTGAATCCCTTAATATTTTTTTCTCGCTTAATTGTTTTGGCAAGAACTTCCGATGCTATGTTGAGTAATAGTAGTGGAAGTAGACACTATGGTATATGTCTGATCTTATAGAAAGCCTTCAGTTTCTCATAGTTTGTATTATATTAGCTATGGGTTTGTAGTTAATGGCCTTTTCTCTCTCTTTCTGTCTCCTGCCCCTCCTGCCCCAGTACCTATATATATACATTCATATATATGGTATATATATGGTATATAATATATATTTATATATTAAGGAACGCTCCTTCTATTCCTGTTTTATTGTGGGATTTTCTCATACATGTATTTGGATTGTTTTGAGTGCTTTCTCTGTATCATATTAAAATGGTATATTATAATGGTTGACTTTCATATATTAAACCATCTTTGCATCCCTGAGACAAATCCCACTTGATCATGACATTTAACCATTTTAATGTTTTATTGAATCCAGTTCACAAGATTTGTTGAGGCTGGCAGCTATGCTTTTCAGAAAAATTTATTTGTACTATCAACTTCTAATGATATCTCTGCTATTCATATAAGGGTAACCCTGGTCTCATAGAAACTATCCAGGAAAATTCCTTTTTGCTTTTCTGGAAATCTTAACAAGTATAGGAAGAGGAATCTCTTTGAAGCATTAACAGAACTCACTAATGATCTTATCTGAACCTTGTCTTTTTTTGTGGGAGACTTTTGTTTACCTATTTCCATGTTGGTAGTTGGCCTGTTCATGTGTTCTGTTTCCTCCTCATTCAGTCTGGGAAGATAATAGGATTCTAGACTTTTAAACATTTCTTCTAGGTTCTTCAATTTCATGGCATAAAATTTTTCATTGTTATTTCTTATGATCTGTTTTATTCTTCGTATCTACTGTAACTTCTCCCCTTTCATTATTAATCCAGACTTACCTGTTTTCTCTCTATTCCCTTTATAAATCTAGCTAAAGGCTTGTCACTCTTGAAAAACCAACTCTTTGTTTCATTGATCTTTACCCCTTTTTCTTGTTTATTTTTATTTTTATTTCTATTCTGTTTTATTTTTCCTTTCTTTTGCTTTCTTTGAACTCTGCCATTCTTTCCTAAGATATATGATCAGATTATTGATTTATTATTTTTTCCTGGTGCCTATTTGTACTGCTATGAGCTTCCATCTTAGAATAATTTTTGCTGTGGCCTATATGTTCTGGTAACTTATGTCTTCATTTTCATTTGTTTCCAGGAATTAAAAAAAACACTTTTTCTTTGACATACTGTTCAGTAATAAGTTGTTTAATTTTCAAGTATTTGACTTTACTCAGTTTTCATTTTGTGGGTTAATTTCTGCTTTCAAAGCGTCATGGTCTGAGAGACACTCGATATGTTTTTTTTTTTTTAATACTCTTCATTTTATGGAGACCTGTTTTGTGTTCCAGTCATCTGGAGGATGTCCCAGCTGAATTTGGGGAGAATATTAGTTAACTTTGGTGGATGGGGAGCTTTATATATGTCTATTAGGTTGATCTCTTCATTTCTTTTTTTAAGGTAGTATTTTCTTATTAATATTTTTGCCTAGTTAGTATACCCAATGTTGAGAAAGTATTATAATCTTTTACTGTGTTTTTGTTGTTGTTTTTTTTTTGCTGACAATATCTTTCTAAGATCTACTAGTATTTGCTTTAAATTTTTAATGGTTTTTATCTGGTACATTTATGTTAATGAGTTAGTCTTCTTGATATAGATCATTTGATCATTAAGAATGTTCATTCGGGGCCGGAAAGATAGAATGGAGGTAAGGTATTTGCGTTACATGCAGAAGGATGGTGGTTCGAATCCCGGCATCCCATATGGTCCCCTGAGCCTGCCAGGAGCGATTTCTGAGTGTAGAACCAGGAGTAACCCCTGAACACTGCCGGGTGTGACCCAAAAACAAAAACAAACAAACAAAAAAGAATGTTCATTCATGGGGCCGGAGTGGTGGCACAAGTGGTAAGGCATCTGCCTTGCCCGCACTAGCCTAGGACAAACTGCAATTTGATCCCCCAGCATCCCAAAGCCAGGAGCAATTTCTGAGCACATAGCCAGGAATAATCCCTGAATATCAACAGTTGTGGCCCAAAAACCAAATCCCCCCCAAAAAAGAATGTTCATTCATTCCTGTTTCTTATAGCCTCTTTTTAATTTGAAGTCTATAATGCCTGATATCAATATGTCTATCCCAGAGGGATTGTAAACTGCTTGCCCATAAGATGTTTTCCAACCTTTTATTTTGCAACACATGTTTGCTGTGTAATGCAATGACATTAAAAGGTATGCTCTTGTAAGCAGAAGAGAGTTGGGGTGAGTTTTCTGATCCATCCAGCCATTCTCTGCCATTTGATTGGTGAGTTCAGACCATTGACATTAATCAAGATTATTTAACTTTTTGTGCTTGTTTTTATTTATTTATTTATTTATTTATTTATTTATTTATTTATTTATTTATTTATTTATTGTGTTTTTAGTGGAGATATACATCATTTGTTGACAAGGAGTACAAATACGATACCACAAAACAAAGTAAACTCCAGTCATAAGACACTACATACATTTTGCAAAAGCAACAGTCTGATCCTGGGTTATGAAAACTAGAATTAAAAGGAGATTACACAGAAAGGATTCAAGTTTCCAGCTTGGCAAAACTTGGGTAGAATTACATGGAATATTTAGTAAACTGACTCTCCCCCACCTCTAAAACCCAGTGTGTAAACAAAATGACAAGACAAAATCTGTGCCTGACAATTTCAATATAAATTTAAAGCTACACTGAACATAGACACCTTGTTCACTTCACAAGCTAGTCTGAGCATGTTTGTCTCTTAGTTGGTGGGAATAGGCAAAATGACTGTGCAGAGAGCAGAAGTGGGAAAAAGATTGCATATGAGACATTATAAAGAATGCCACAAGACAACTTCAATTAATGCACAGCCTGGGTGGGGAGGAAGACTACATTCCGACTTTGGGAAATTATTTTAGAGGCTAAGGGAAGAGTTTATAAGTAATTTCAGTTTAACATGAAAGCTAGGCAAGATTATTGAGAACGATTTCTTACCATTATTTTGTAGGGATTGTGAATGCTCATGAAGTTTATCGTGCCTTTTAAAGGAAACCATTTAGTGAATCTTGCAAAGTTTATTTCATGGCTATGAACTTCCTTAATTGTTTATGTGAAAAGTTTTGTGTCATCTTTTTTGTATTGGAATGAAAAGGATAAACTAGCAGGATAAACTATTTTTGTCAGAATGTCGTTTGCATCCAGCTTGTTTGTATGTCTAACTAGTCTCTTCTTGCTCATAGAGTTTCATTTGATAGATCTGTTTTGAGTCTTACAGGGTATTCCTTATATATAAGTTCCTTCTTTAAGCTTGCTGCTCTTGCAATTTTCTATCTTTGTTCTTGACACTTTGATTACAGTGTACTAGAGTTCTTCCTATTTGGGCTTATTTTGCTTAGAACTCCCCATTGGATTAACATATGTAACCCAAGTGCCAGATTGGGAAAGTTTTCAACTCTACTATCTCAGACCAGTGATTCTCTATTTTTTTCTTCAGTGACACCTGTAATTAAAATATTGTTCCTTATCCCAAGTTCACATGTTTTATTCATTTATTTGAAGTCTCTTTCTCCCAATCTTCTGTTCTTTATCAATTGCTTTCTGTTTATTTTTTAGCACATGGAGTCATTCCTTGGCCCCTGTCATTCTGCTTCTTAGATCTTCCAATGAGTTTTTCAGTTTGCCTATCAAGCTCTTGTTTAGTTATTTCTGGCTGCCGTTTTTTTTTTTTTGTCTCTCTCGTGCTTTGTCTTTCTTTGTTGTAGGTCTGTTCTGTCATTATCTTTAGTTTATTAAACACCTTTGCCACATTCAAACCATCATCTGGGTAGTCACAGAGCTGGTGGGTTCTGGGGGTACCCTTCCGAATTATTATCTTCACCCATTTGTTTTGGTGGCCTCCTCTGCTTCTTTATTATGTCTGGTTTGCAGAGGGTTATGGCTGAAGATGTGGTTTGGTACAGGCCTGTGGAACTCACATGGGCTCCCTGCATACCAGTTCTACACAAAGCCACTGTTTCTGCTATATTTATATCAATCACATCAGGTGCTGAGTGCATTTCTGGGCAAGCATCTACATAGTTAGACAGAGAGTTGAATTGAAATAAAGGAAAGCTGGAACTCTTGTGCTGGCTGTCCACACCTTAGGACTGACTGGGTATGCTATGGAAACCATAGGTATAGGCAGGGAGCCAATGCTGATGGTGAGGTTACAGGTTTTTGTTGTTATCGTGTTTTATTTTTGTTTTTTAATCACATCATGTGGTTCTCAAGGGTTAATTTTGATTGAACTCAGGAATCACTCTTGGCAGGTTTGGAGGACCTTAAAAGATGCTGGGTATCAAACCTGAATTTGATCAAACCTGCGTTGGGTGTGTGTACAAAGTAAACACCCTTCCCTGCTGTACTCTTTCCCTAAGGCTGCAATTTTTGTCTTCCTCTTGGGCCAACTCAGCCTGGAGCACTTGGGGTCTGGGGGCTCATTTTCTCACCTGTGACCACAACTGTGCATGTGCTGCATTTGGGACCAGGGACCATGCCTTTAGACCAGACTTGTATTGTTAGAGAGTCAAAAGGGTAGGTGAATTTATTAGCAATAGTTTTCACAATGGGTCATTTTTCTCTTTTTTCCTCTTCATCTCATCAGCCTCACTGCCTCATCCCATCACCAGCTAACATTCTCCTTCCTGCATCTGATTCTAAGAAACTGCCCCTTCCATCTGATTACCCTCTAAGAAACTACCTCATTCATTTGATTATTTTTTAAGATACTGTTTTCTCCATGTGATTACCTGCTAATTATTACCTCTTCCATCTGATTACTTTCTCAGATATTTCTTCTTCCTTCTGATTGCCCTCTAAGATAGTGCCTCCTTGTTCCATCCCCCATTGCCTCTTGTGGCCTGCCCTCTCTCTTTTATCTGAGCCTCCACAGTGCCTGCCCATCAGCCAAGTGAAAGGGCTCCTGTGCTCTTGCTGACTCTGATGACTGCTGTCATGCTGATATGGTCATGGTTCCTGTGGGTCTTTGGTGCCCAGCCCTACCTTCGTGTGATCTTTGGGTCACTTGGTCAGTAAAGGTAGCTTGTCAGAATCCAGGTTCTCCTAATTCATGGCCACATTTAACATTCAAAAAGCAAAAATTTCCAAAGAACATAGGGACCATGTTGAAGCATGTCCATATTCATGTGAATGAAGAGCATATCCTTGGAAGGCTGTGCTGACATGTCATAAACCAGGTATCACAAGCATCCTGTGGCCTGGGAAGGTGACATCACTTCCTTTTCCCTGTAGGTGGATGTAATGAAGAATGCCTACAACCAGGGCCTGGAGTGTGACCATGGGGATGAGGAAGGCAGAGAGGATGCAGTCTCTCCCAAAGATGTTGGACACAACATGTACATCCTGGCTCACCAGGTACCCCTCTTGGTTCCCTTCTTTCTTCTGGTCACTTGTGTCATGGTCTGTTAGTATAATATATAATATCATGTTATATAATATAATTATAATTATATTTTTATTCCTATGTTCAACACCTTTCCTCTGTCCCATAAGGAAGGACAAGCTTCCAAAAGTGCCTGCCTCTGCCGTGGTCCATGATAAGTGCTGAGCCTCATTCCGAGTACACAAGTTATTGGGCTATTATCACCATGGCTTTTTTGGAATGAGTGCGAGCACCCTCCCCCTTATCTTCCTTCTGGGAAAACCTGGCAGCTGTAACCATGCCCACATACACAGTTGCCATGTTCGAACTGGGACTTCTTCCAGGAGGCTCTACAGCTCCTAAAATTTTATCATAGTTTTGAATTTCTGGACAACTTTGTTTGTTTGGTGCTGTCATATTTGAAGGAACACCCCAAGTAAACAGACTGAACATATAACAACAAGAGCTTACTAAACCTTCTGCCTTGTATTATACCTTGTATAATACCTATACCTTGTCTTAATAACTTCATTGATGATATAATAATTTTTACAAATGAGCTTGTTACTGTATTTTTTTTCTTTACTCTTCCATTTTATTTTTTCTTTTCTATTTTTCAGTAATTTTGCTTTCACTTTTCTGGAAACAAATGTATTATGATCAACTATGTCAACTATGAGATGCATTTTCTTTAAATAAATAAAATTAAGAAAAAAAGAAGGCAAAATTTGGAATGGAAGAGATGATTTAACAGGTTGAGCGCAGGCTTTGCAGGAAGGAGGCACAGTTTGAATCTTTGTTACCACATTGTCCCTAAGCACTGCCTAAAGTGATTCCCAGTACCAGGAGTATCCCCCAGATGATTATTGGTATTCCCTTGAACTTCCTCAGAATTAAAGGGAGATCAGCATCTGGCATCAAGAGCTGCTGGTGTAACGGGGGTGGGGAAGAGACCACACAGCCATGCCTCAAGCTTGTGGCTTATAAAACCTCAGCATCTGTGGCTAGGAAGGGGGCTTCCTGAACAGTGGGAGCACCATCAGGTCTCCCTAGCACCACATGTGTGGTGGTATCTACCTCTCTCTCTGTGGTCCTTTGCATGCTTACTGTGATACCATGAACCTGACCTTTCCTCAGGTTCACTGGGGTCTCCTGGCAAGGAGTTAGTGCTTAAATAGACACAGAAGCAACAGCAAGTGGAGCTGAAGCTCGAGAAGGAGCCGAGGTGCCCGAGTAGCAGAAGGTATCAACATACAGACTGAACAAGGAGGGCAATAGTGCAGGGTGTCATCCCAGAGACTAAGGAGATACGGGGTATTGGGAAGCAAGAACTGAGATCAACACATTGTCCAGGGGTGATCAGAGTATAGAGAAGGTGGCATGTGCAGGAGACTTCTGAAACAGGTGCTGGGAACTGATTCCAGCAAAAGAAAAGGAGTGAGTGGGACCAAGACATGAATCAGGCAGGACGAGTAGAAATGTGGTGTCAGCCTATATCAGCAGCCAAGGGGTTCCACAGAAAAGTGCTGTCATGAAGAAAGTCAGCCAAGAGGTGAGGCAGAGGGAGAGCAGGAGTATGCATGTGTGGGTGGGAGTGGGGAACACAACCACTCCCTCAGCCTTGACTTGAATGCCAACCCAGCTCTGTATGCAGAAGTTTCTGTGATCAGTAATGCACTTACAGGCCAGTTGAGTCAGCCCTGGGATCCACAGGGAGGTGGATGTTTGGTCCAGACCACTCTACATTCTTGAAGAAGCTTACATAGGAGTCTCAGAATGGATAGGGGTGGTGACAGGTAGGCTAGAAAAGCATGAAGGTCCTGAGGCCAGTTCATTTTGAGGCAGATGCAAAGACAGGCATCTTAGAATGAGATCAAAGAGGAGGCAGGAAAGACGGTGAGAATGAAGACCACAGAGACCAGTGACCTGGAGATGTGAGTTTATGAAGGTGTCTAGGGGCTGAGTACATCTGAAGATGAGAAGGGATCTTCACACGAGGCAGAGTTCATAGTTCAGAAGATGAAAAGGTAATAGGAAGTTAGAAATCACTGACTGAAGAGATTCGAGGTATCTTAATTTCTCAGAAAGAAGCTAGAATGATAGTAGTGGATAAAGCACTTGCCTTGCATGTAATTGGTTGGGGTTTGCTCCTGAATTCTACTTATGCTGAGCCCTATGAGGAGAGATCCCTAAGTGCAGAACCAGGAATAAGCCCTGAACACTGTGTGGATCCCAAATAAAGCTAAAGCCTGACTCTGAGACCATAAAAGAGACCCCAACTTCCTTCCCCCCTCTTATATTCCTGATCTTTGACACAGTGTACAATTCAAAAAATTATTTTATTTACCCTCATGTTCTCAATTATTCAAAAATATTTGGGGGACAAGAGAGGTAGTATTGTGAGAAGGCACTTGCCTTGACCTAGCTGACCCAGGTTTTATCCCTGGAACACCATTAAAGTGCCTTGAGCCCTGATAGGAGTGATCTCTGGATACAGAGCGAGAAGTAAGCTCTGAGAATGGTCAAATGTGAGCAAAACAACACAAAAAAGGAGAAAGTGCTGGTAGGCCTTTATCTGCAGTGAGGAGTGCCAGATGCTTGGGGTCTTGTATAGTGGTTGTGAGTGGTAATTGGATCTGTGATTTCTAGGGTCCTTTTCAGAGCAATAAGAGGAGACAAGGAGACGGGTGCAGAATAGATGATGGAAACTCAATATCTCCTGCACTTCTTGGGCCTCCCCCAGGAAGCCTCTTGGGGGTTGGAGGGGATGGTTTCTTGTTTTCATTGACAGAGGATGACAGAAGCTCTGGCATACCTGCTGACCCAGCCTGCTGTGTGCATAATCTGAGCCTTCCTGGCCTGATTTGTCTGGGTGCAGAAGCCTTTGGCTCTGCCCACACTCACCCTACAGATTGGTCCCTCCACTGTGCATTTCAGTAATTCCAAAACTACCGCTCAGCTTCCTCATTGTATGACTGGAACCATCTTATGTACAGATGGTCTATTTTGGTGCCCTAAGACTTTCGATTTCTGCTGTTACTCTCTGTATGGTCCTGGGCCAGTTCTGCTTTTTATCTGCCAATGCATCCTTTGGGCCCTTCCTGTGGTTCGTGCCTCAAGAAACAAAGATGCTTCTTGTAAGAATCTTGTACATTAGCTATAAATAAATCACAGAGGGGACTTCTCAAGATTTGGTACATAACAGACTTTCCTCAGGCTTTAATGCCCTGTCCCCTCACCCTGGTCGTACTGAGCACTGTCCCAGCACCTCACCACTTCCTCTCCCCATGCCGGTTGTGCTTTTTATATTCTGCAGCTTTTATTTTTCTCTAGAAAACCCTCTGCCCACACTGCAACATGGGTGAACCCTGGGTATGGTTCACTAGGCATCAATCCTGGGTCCCCTGGTTTCAGGTAGAAGTTTCTGTCTGAGACCCATTTGATGTCCTGAGATGTGTTCATACCCAGATTCTGTGACATACAACAGTAGTTTAATCTTATCATATCTTGGACCTGAGCCTTGTCCTCATCACTTTGATGCCATAAGAACACCTGTTTTTTGAGCGGTGCTCCAGTAGCACACAGTATAGTCAGGCAGTTGCTGAGCTGTGCACTGGGGCCCCCTAGGATGCAGAGCATCCTCAGTCTAACATAGAAACTTTTGCCAGTGACCCCACCTCCTGGCCCTGGGAGCCTCTGTGCTCTGTTCTCTGAGTGTGATATTTTGGGTTTTCTTTTTTTGGTGGGGACCAACCATGATGATACTCAGGTCCTCTGTTGCTCAAGGTTGCCAGGACTACACTTGGCAGTGCTGGGTCAGCAGGGGTGAGGAACATGTATTGCCAGGGATGAGCCTAGGGCATGTCATTGTCAAGGCATGTCACTCAAGCTGCTGCCTGAATCTTAGTTTGACACTTTCACATTTCACCTTGAAATGGTATCATAGAGTCACTTGTCTGCTTTGTTTCCCTGAGCCCAATGCCCTCCAGATTATTCAAGTTCTCACAGTGGCAGAATTCCTTCTCTCATTGCTACGTGATGTCTTTGTGCACACACACCTCTTTCCAGTTCATGCATATACACACATGGGTCTGTTTTCAGTATAGTTACAGCCTGTATATATATATATATATATACATATTCCAGTATATGTATGTATGTTTATACATACATACATACATTGAGTATGTTTTTGATCTATAGATATATATGTACACATTGATATATTTCTAGTATGTAGACATATACACATGCTACTTCCAGTCTGTAGACATGTTCATATACACATGGCTTTGTTTCTATTCTCTTATATGCACACATGACTATATTTTTAGTCATATATACACATGACTGTTTCTAGTCTATAGACATTACATGTATATACACATGGCTATTTTTCTAAGCTATAGACATACTCTTGTTTACACATAGGAGTATATTTACAATCCATAGAAACTCATGTATGGACATATGGTTTGGCTCATTTATATACCTACCTCATCTCCTTTACCCAACCAGTACTTAGGTTGTCTGTGTGGCTGAACTATTCTAAATTATGTTTCAATGAACTTAGGAGTTCCCCCCCACTTTTTTTATTTTAACCAAAATTATACTAGAACTAGGAGGAATATGCAGAAATGTTATAATGCTTTGCAGGATGTGGAGAAGTTAGCAAGCCACTGGAGAGCAAAAAAATTCCTGGCTCATAAAACAAGAGAGAGTGGATCTCTTTAATTGGCTATATGAAATTATGTTTTAAATACAGGCTTTACATTTTTTCATGAGCACTTCCTCGCTAAATGCTCTTTGAAAGCATAATTAATGGCTGCATAATTGCTTGTCATTTGAATGTATCATAATTTATTTAATCACTTCTTATTATTAGACATTCACGTTTCTAATGTTTTTGATAGTATAAATTATGCGATGATTAACATCCTCATACATTAAGCTTTGCAGGCTACACTGATTATTTCCCTAGGATAAATTCCAAGAAGTTTAATTACTAGGTCATAGGGCAGTCACTCGTTCATAGTTCCTGATGCATCTTATAAAATTGTTTTTCACAGTGTGTGGTGCTCTTCATCTCACTGAATCCTAAATTATTACCATTTATGCTGTTTCTTTCAAACTCACGTTGTTTGGCACATAGTGACCACTCAGCAATTATCTCCTGAGTCCATGGATGAGTTATTGATAAAATAGAGTAACATTAATTCACATCTTTTGGATCGCTAAAAAAAAATCACCACCTTTTAACATGCTATGTGGTCACTTCTGTTTCTCCTGCAAATTGCTCGAAAATATGTTTTTCCCATTTTTTCTGTTGAGGTTCTTCTCTGCATAGTGATGTTGAGTTAAGGATAATATTCCGCCTCAGTGTTTGTCATGACTTTTTGGTGGCAGAAGGAGGGAGACCCAAGCAGTGTTCAGGGCCGCAGAGCCACTCCCAGTGAAACTCAGCCAGACTATGAACCCAGACCAAGCCAAGTGGCATGTTCAGGTGCTCTGCTACCTGGAGAACACCTGGCCATACTGTGAGGTGGTAGGGACCGGCTGTGCTGTGGTGTGGGGTCAAGGGGACCTGGCCATGTTGTGAGTAACAGTGAACAGATATGGAACCTCCTACACACCAGACCTAAAGTCCCATCCTTTGAGTTCTACCCGTGGCCCTAACTCAGGAGCTTTTTTTGTGTTCTGGGTGATTTTATTGAGTCTTGTTGATTACTCTGTTTTTTCCTCTCATGTCCAGTGATCTGGGTTTGCATTTGATTCTATCAGCTCTCTGTGTCATGGTGCAGAAATGTTTAAAAGGCTCCATTCAAGTGTTGATTCACATCTAATGACAGTGTCAAGTTTGTGGAAACAGCAGGTAGGGGCGGGCTCATAGGACTCATGTGAGTGTCATGGGGCACTTGGTCACATTCAGAATGTGAGCATCAATCAGGGCTGGACAGGGTGAGAGAAGCTGTGACTCCATTCTGGGTCCACTTAGTATGACTGCAGATATCTTGAGGAAGCATTGCGAACTCTGGATCTCACTTTCCAGTATGTCTAAAGCAGCTTGACTGTTGAGCCTTGGGTTGGTGACATTGTATATGGAAAAGACTATCTACAAGGCCCCAGAGCCCCACTAGGAGTGATTCCTGAGTATCAAGGCAAAAGTACATCCCGAACAAGGCAACATCTTCGGCAAAAAAACACCACAGATATTTTACCAAATGGAACTTCTGTGGGATCATTGTGGTAGGAATCTTTTTTGTTTGTTTGTTTGGACCATACCTGGTATTCAGGGCTTACTCCTGGCTCTGCACTCAGGGATCACTCCTGATGATGATTGAGGGATCACATATGAGGTGCTGGAGGTCAAACCTGGGTTGTCTGCCTGCAAAGCCAGTGTCCTCCTTCTGTGCTGTCACTCTGTTCCTATTCTGTGAGGAATCCACAGACATCTTTAGATGAAATGAATCTTGATCATTCGAGTTCCATAACTGATGGCTGTCATAGTAGGCACTGATCACATGTTGAAGCACTAACTGACCAGGATGTGATATACTTTAAAATCTTGATATTTTATAGTTTAAGTATTTTATTTAAAGAACTGACTAAGAATATTTTATTATCATTATATTGTGATTAATACTGATGATTTTTCCCATTGGAGTATAAATTTCTTGTACAGAAATATGACTTTTTTTTCTGTTCCTTATGTCAACTACAGTATTAACATATGATAGATGCTTGAGAACTGTTTGGATGAATCATTTCTTTATTTTTTTATAAAATCAATTATATCAAAAAATGCAATCACTTTATGTCAGTTAAAATGACCAATATCAAAATATAAGAATCCTAAAATAGTACAGATAAGCTATGCAGTAAAACTTATTCATTGTTGCTGGCATGTAAACTTGTCATTCTCTGTAATAAATAGCATGTATATATTTTTAATTAATATCTTTATTTAAACACCTTGATTACAAACAGAATTTGGTTGAGTTTCAGTCATGTAAAGAACATCCCCCTTCACCAGTACAACATTCCCATTACCAATGTCCCAAATCTCCCTCCTCACCACCTCACCATCGCCTGTACTTTAAACAGGATTTCTACTGGCTGAATCATTTCTTACTAAAGTGCGTATGAGCTGTTAATACCTCCATGTTATAAAGTACTAGAGCATCTTAATAGAATCCTACAAAACTTGTACAGCTTTCTGGCTATCCAAAAATATCATCAGTTTCTGTGGACTTACTCTTTAGTGTTATTTCACTCCTCTGCTGATCTTGTCAGCACACTGCACCTATTTTTCCCAAGTGCCAATCACTTCTTTGGGGGTGGGGGGGGACATACCCAGTGATACTCAGAGGTTACTCTTGGCTAAGCACTCAGAAATCACTCCTGGCTTGGAGGACCATATAGGACACCAGGGGATTGAACTGCAGTTTGTCCTAGGCTAGCGCAGGCAAGGCTGACGTCAGCCTTACTGCTTGCGCCACTGCTCTGGCCCTCCATTTACTTTTCTTAGTGTTGTTATTAATAAGGCCATCTCACTTCTGAACTCACAAGACACTTCCTCTTCTTACAGCTCATCAAGTACTGCGTAATTTTCCTTAAGATCCAAACTAATACCCATTTACCTTATTTCCCCATTCATTTCCAGATAACATCTTTTCCTTATTTTTAACAAACATGTACACATTCATCCAGAACCACATACACAGTTTCACATTGCATACTTATATCACTTAGAATTATCCTTTATTTCATGTATGACATGGCCTCTTAATAAGTAGTAAATTGCTAAATATGATTCCCAGAAATCTTCATAAAAAAGAAAGAATTATTTCTCACAAAAACTATATACTTACGCACAAGAAGTTTAAATTCTGTAATCAGCCTTATATATCTTTCACCAAGCAACAAGGAATCAGGATTATTGCCATTTATATGACCCCTCAAATACATGGATAATTGGAGCTATAAAGCATGCAGCTCAGGAAAGAAATTAAAATTGGACAGTGTAATTGTTAGTTTGGCTAGGGATCTTGCAGCTTAGTCCAGTGGAAACAATTATTTTTCTGCCTGCCACTGCTGGTAGATATGTGTTTATCTCCTAGTGACAGTTATTAGAGGATCTGGGGGAACTGAGTGCAGAGAAGACTTTGCCGACTTTTGCTCTGACTTCAGCTGTGTCCATGGATTCTCATAGGGGAGCCTCAGCCTCTAAGCAGAGCTGCTTCTATTTATCTTTTCATCAGGGCAACAGCATTTCCTGTTGCATATTGGTGGAATCCCATATCCAATTCTGTGTGATTGCTCAGGCCCAGCAGTGCGGGGTACCACCAGGACCATGCTGGAGGTGATGGGGTAACATGGTGGGAGGTACTGCCAGGGACCAAACTCTGGCTTTAAGTATGCATAGCATGGACACCAGCTTTTAAGCCATCTCCTAGTTCTCAAATGATTCCAAAACCAGAGTTACTACTGAAGCAATGTTTCCCTTTACTTTCTGCCTCAGGGTGTGTCCTTGCCTTCCCTCAATGGTTCATTTCATGACCACCACCACCACCCCTTCATACTCCCATCTCACTGCCCTGGCAAGCTTCATTCTGTAGACCAGATCTTAGATTCTGTTGCTCTGGGCCATTTATTGCTCCTTTACTATGGGTTTTATTTTTTTTAACTTTATTAATTGATTGATAAATTGATTGATTGGTTGTTGGGCCACACTCAGTGGTATTTATGGGTCGCTCCTGGCTCTGCACTCAAAAATTGCCCCTGACAGGCTGGGGGGCCATATGGGTGCCAGGAATCCAGCTGGGTCCTTCCCAGGCCGGCCACATGCAAGGCAAACACCCTACTGCTGTGCTTTCTCTCCAGCCCCTACTATGGGTTTTATATACCACATACAAGATAGATTATTCTGTGTCTCCCCATTCTTCTGGTGACTTCTCTCGGTGCGAATGACCCTCTTTAGTTCCATTCACATAACATCCTTGCATGATTTTGTGCTAGTCTTTCATTATGCATATAGACCATTGTTTCTTTATCTAGTCAACTATTGCTGGGCACTTTTTTTTTTCTTCAGATTTTTTTCCATTGTGAATAGGTTTGCAATGAATGCAGGAGTGCAAATGTCTTTTTTGAGTAGAGTTTTTGGCTCCTTGAAACAGATGTCCCAAAGTGGAATTTCTGGGTCACACAGAAACTCAATTCTTAGTTTTTTGAGAAGTGTCCATTTTGTTTTGAAGAAAGGCTGGTCTAGTTGCTATTCCCCCAGCAGTGGATGAGGGTTCCTTTTCCCCACATCCACACCTACAATGATTGTTTTCATTCTTTGTGATGTGCACCAGTCTCACTGTATGAGGTGGAATCTCACTGTTTATTTGCATTTCTCTGGTGATTAATAATAAGGGAACATTTTTTTCTGTTTTATCTGAGGAAACCTTTGTATATCTCTTCTCCCCCTCTTTTTTTGGGGGGGTATTTTGGGCCACACCCATTTGATGCTCAGGGGTTACTCCTGGCTAAGTGCTCAGCAATTGCCCCTGGCTTGGGGGGACCATATGGAACGCCGGGGGATCAAACCGGGGTCCTTCCTTGGCTAGCGCTTGCAAGGCAGACACCTTACCTCTAGCGCCACCTCACTGTCCCCCCTCTTTTTTTTTATAGGAATGATAGTTTTTATTTTCTTCATATGGTTTATTACTACTTTATATATCTTGGAAATTAACCCTTGTCAAGTGGATAGTTGGCAGATATTCTCTCCCCAACATCCTTTATTTGCACTGCATAAGCTTCTTTATATAAGGTAGTTCCATTTATTTATTTTTGCTTTTATTTGCATAGCCACTGGTATTGAATCATTGAAGATACCTCTGAATCTGATGTCATGCAGGGTTCTATTTCCTTTGAATAATTTATGGGTCCAGGTCTGATATCAAGGTCTTTAATTCATTTGGAATTGACTTTTGTGTATAATTTTGAGATATGAACGTTCATTTTTTTTTTTTTTTTTTGGTTTTTGGTCCACACCCGGCGGTACTCAGGGGTTACTCCTGGCTGTCTGCTCAGAAATAGCTCCTGGCAGGCACGGGGGACCATATGGGACACCGGGATTCAAACCAACCACCTTTGGTCCTGGATCGTCTGCTTGCAAGGCAAACGCTGCTGTGCTATCTCTCCGGGCCCGAACGTTCATTTAAAAAAAAATTCATTTTATAACACATAACAAATGTGAAAAACTCAAACATTTGAACAATACAATTAATGCAGTTATGAAGTCAATTAGATACTACTCAATGCCCCACAAGGCCAGTTAGCTGAGCCATCCGAGCATTTCTAGATGTGTTTTTTCAAAGCTAACTTTGGTTTTGGAAAAACCAGTATGGAAGTCAAGATCTGGGAAAGCATTGAGCTTGGATTAAAGTGTCCGATGGGTGTTCGCTATAAGGAGGCTGGAGTAGGATCCAAGTTTCACATAGAAAGAGTACACAGGCTGGACCCTCCGGTGGGCTCCTGCCTTGATGGGGAAAGAAAAAGGCGAGTCCAGATTGTGGCTTTTGTCTGTTTGTAACAGAGATATGAAGGTTTAACACTAGAACACTGATAAGTCACTGAGCTTTATGTTCCGAAATTGTCTCCTGCTGAGGCTTGGGATGGGCACACATGGTGGGGGAAGATGGATCACAGGAGAGTTGAGCATGGAGATCGCAAAGGTGCTCTGGAGGGGAGGAAGGAGTCAGCTACAGTTTCCCATTGTTCTCACAATTTTTCAGGGTGAAAATTGTGGATAAACGTTCAAATATTTTGCATACATTTTTAAATCGGTTGTTCTTATGAGGATCCTCATTATAGCAACTTTGAATTATCATTCAAAAAAGAGATTAATTAATTAGTTATTTTAATTCTCATTAAAAAAGAACGTACAAAAAAAGATCAAAACCAGAGTGGTGGCGCAAGCAGTAAGGCATCTGTCTTGCGAGCGCTAGCCTAGGACACACTGCGATTCTATCCCCCAGCATCCCATATGGTTTCCTAAGCCAGGAGCAATTTCTGAGTGCATAGTCAGGAGTAACCCTGAACGTCACAGGGTGTGGCCGAAAAACCAAATATCCTTACAATACTCATTAAGCTATGTTTTTTTTTTTTCCTGCTATATGAATATAGGTGGGAGTGAAAAGCAGAGTCATCCAAATTACCCAGCTACATGAAAAAGCTTCTTTAGTCTTGGCAATAGTATGTAGAAATAAAAGCAAATGTCGAAACTTGCCCAGAAAACTTAACATCATTGCAAATTTTTTAAAATTTATTTAAAGAAAATGCATTACATAGTTGACATAATTTATCATAATACATTTGTTTCCAGAAAGTGAAATCAAAGTTACTAGAAAAAAAAAAGAAAATAATAACATGGAAAGAAAGACAAAGTACCGTATTTTCCGGCGTATAAGACAACCCCCTAATTTTACAATTTAAACATAGATTTAGGCCTATATTCACTGTATCAGACAGAACGTTCCTGTGCTGCAACTGTATGTACCACAGTGAGCCAATCACAACAAGCAAAGGCTCAAAGGTTATACTGTAATAGACTTCCTCTCTGACTCTGGCCAATCTGAGCAGGCTTTTGACAGTGTAGATTTGGTCCAGAACATTGTCTAATTTGCATGTATAAAAAGCCTGCTTGGATTGGCTGAGTTAGAGAGGCGGTCTGAGCAGCCTGGCAGTGATTGGTGCAGGGTCGAGTTGGAAAATTTGTTTTGTAGCAATATTCAGACAGTTTAGCGGCATATTGAAACATTTTTCGGGATATACTCTGCATATAAGACGATCCCCGATTTTTGGTTGACTTTTTTTTTGTTTCAAAAGTCATCTTATACGCCAGAAAATATGGTACATTTGTGAAAATTATTATATCTCCAATGAAGTCATTAATACAATGGCAGAAGGTTTAGTAAGCTCTTGTTAGCTGTCGAGTCTGTTAAATTGGGGTGTTTCTATAGGGATGACAGCATCAAACAAATGAGGTTCAGAAATTCCGATACTATGACTTTTAGGGGCTTCCAGGCCTTTTTGAAGAAGGAAGAAAAGGAGAAAGGTGCCCAAACTCGTTTCAAAAAACCTGGTGGTAACAGTTCAAACTAGCATTGTGAGTAAGTAGATCAGTGTTCCTGAAGGGAATTGTAGAGGGTGAGTGATCAGGCAAGGCCATTGGGAAAATGGTGATTCTAGCTGTTGGAGGCAGCAAGTATGGCTTTGGCATGGCGAGGACTTGATCCACCCTGTCCTCCCAGGGCCAACTGTCTTCTGCGTGGGCTGGTGTAGTCATTATCTTTCATGGCTCAGTTAACATCTAGTTTGAGAAAAGGGTGAGTCTATGGAGCTGGCCGAGTTCCAACATGGTGACTATTTGCGGGTGTCAAAGTTTGTTGTTGTGGGTTTATTTTTTAAATAACCAAAAATAACACAAAACTAAAATGAGTTTTCTGTCCCAGAAGTTTGAATTAATAAAAGACATAGTTATTAAATAATGTTACTTTAATCATGAGACCCTTTAAGCCTGTAATTCTTGGCAGCTGATGATAAAAAGACCTTAAATTGCATGATTCATAGATACGTACAAAAAATACACATGCTGATTATTAATGATACACAAAATTTTCTTCCTTACACTTGATTCCTTATGAGAGATTTATTAAGGGAATCCTTGTGTTATAATATCACTGATACTGTGTGATAGAGGTTAAGATCCGAACAGCTTCCTCACAACACAAACTGAGAATAAAAAATGCCTTGCTATTAAATTATTCAAAACTTTCCCATTGTTTTCTGTAAATAGAACTGGCAAAATGTCCTTCCTTCATTTGTTTTTGAGGATTAAATGAAATAATACACATTAAAAGCATATAGAAGGTTGCCTGGTTGTATCATTATCCTTATTAAATTCATTAAGACATTAAAAAAAGAATAAAAATGATGCTTGTGAGACACCAAATTTTTAGCACTGCCAAGGCTTGATGCCATTATTCTCTGTAAGTAAGGAAAGGTGAAGATGTTTTCTGTGAAAATCATAACAGTGTAAAAAGGCTGACTGCTCCACAGAAGTAACCTGCAGGAATGTGAGTCCTCATCTCCTTCAATAGTCTTTCCCCACACCTACTGTCTCCAGGGGTCTGTCTGGGGGACCCCAACAGTTTTCTTCTCCTGGATGCCTCTCCTGGAGATCAGTATTTCTCAGGAGAAGGTCCAGAAACATCCACCGTGCACCAGAATGGGGATTCTGGTATGGAGTAAAGGTAGTCTGGACCTGGTGGAGTCGAATGTTATAAGGAGACAGAAACATCACCATTATGCAGGGGTTTCTGAGCTCAGGGTGGAGGGTGGAGGATGTTTGGGAGATAGGGTGTGCAAGTAGGCAGGGAGATAGAAGGGCAAAGAGATGCCTCCATGATCTTCCCTACACATAGATGCTTACATCTCCCCCCCCCCCACGCCTCCAAATAAGGCCCTTTCATCACAAAACTACAAAACTATTAGCTGGTACCCGATAGCTCTCTACTCTCCCCGGCTACCCCACACCCACCTGCCTGGTTCTTTTCCCAGACACTTCTGGGGAGGTCTCCAGGGAGCCCAGCTAAATGAATCAAAGACCATGGCTTCATTCCTTATCTGATTTCAAACCACTTGGCAGCTACTCACACAGCTATTTTCCTGAGGGGAACTTGATTCTCCATCATCCTTCCAGATGAAAACTAAGCCTTACCTTGGGATGGAAGTATTGTGATGGATGCAGGGGGGCAGGGAAGTTTCTCTGCCCATGCCCACCATTCTCACTGACTGGCTGGGACCCCAGGGCATTATATAGCTGTGTCACACCTCCCCCCCAATGCAGGCCCTTTTCCCCCACTCACCCCACAGGCTACAACTACAGAGAGGCAGGGGTATATGTTAGGAGGAAGGTCTTGCCTACTGTGTGGACTGTGTCTGATAGAAATGTGCTTCTGAGGAAAGGAGTAGGTGAGCAAAGGAGGGACAGGGCAGGTCATGGTGCTGAGATCCATGGCAGATGTCTGAATCAGCTTTTTTTTTATTATCAATAATTTTTATTTTGACCAAAGTGGATTACAAATCATTCACAGTAGTATTTTAGGTACATAGTGACATTTAATCAGGGACGTTCCCACCACCAATGTTGTCCTCCCTCTACCCCTGTTCCCAGCATGCATCCCATATCACCCCTCCTTTGCCTCCTCCCCCACCCCCCGGGCTGCTAGTATAAGCGGTCCCTTCTGTGTCTAGCTTGTTATAGATTGGTATCGATTCTGTTGTAGTTTGAATGCTGCTGCTGTAGCAACCTGGCCTTGCTGGAGTTAGGATAGAGACTTGTGGGAAGGTTAATGTGGATGCATCTTATGGACAAGTCATAAGTATGTGAGTAGAGATCAGCGGTGGAGGACTCCATCTCTGATCTATGGGTGGTGAGGAGTGAGGTGTGTTGGGTAGGGCATCTGGGGCATAGTAGTAGCATGATGGAGCTCTAGTGGGATAGCTATGTGGGACTTTGAGGACCAAAAAAAAAAAAATACAATTAAAACCTGGAGGAAATAAGACTTCTGATTCAGAGATTCCTTAGGGCACTTAATTCCTATTGTTACTCCCATAAATTTAGCAAGACATTAATGATTCTATGAAATGCTAAACCCAAGATCACAGGAGCTAAGTCTGTGATCAAGATCAAGTCTGCTTTAGACAAGATCCACTGACTTCTAAGTATTATACAACAGTCTTAGGAGATCTTTAAATAATTGTCCTTTGCTTGTGTACTAATTTATCTCAACATTATTAAGTGTTTTAAGATATCTCAATTGTAAAGTAACCTATGAGATAATATTAGTAAGAAACGCATTTGCTGATATAAAAACACCTCCACCCAAGAATTAAGTCATATTATATGACTATATGCATGTACTTATCTTGGTTTGTTGATCATTTGTTTTTCCATCTCAAACATGAGGGTTATGATATAGCTGATATTTTATCACAAAGATACATTATAGTAATGTGGGATGGGATAGGATGATAGGATGAGATGAAATGGTATAGAATGGGATGGGATGGCAGGGCAGAGGGTTCCAACTAATGCTCTTTTAGTCAATATATCTAAGAGTAGAAAATAGAAAAATAGATAAAGAACAGCCTTTTTTCAGATTTAGTGGCTGAGAGAATAATGTAGGCTTGTGAGTCTTTCGAGTATCATGATAAGATCACTCAGCCTTTGTGTTTTGTGATGGTTGGTGCATTTTGAGTTTCAGGATAGCTCACAAAGGTACAGAACAGTATTGGACCATTGTGATAAGTAACACTAGGAAATAAACTGTTGAACTAAACATAGCTTCAGAAAGGGAAATAGTTATCCTCAGCCAGACCAAAAAAGTCCCTCTTCAGTGTCATAACCAAGTAGGGGAAAATTCTGGAAAGTCCCCTGCAAGCTTTACAATTATCAATAAAATAAGGTCAATTTTTGGGCACTAAATTTGGTTGGTTCAGAGATATACCCTAGAAGTCAATGTGTCAGTCAGTCACCATACATGCCTGCTAATCTAATCACATATCTAAACATTTTTTGTGCTGTAAGAGAATTCTTTGCCCATTTGCATGAGTGGGTAGTAAAGTTTTAGCAAAGGAACACCTAATAACAATGTTGGTTTTGTTTTTTTTAGACTTTATTGTTTCTATTATGACACTTGTCAGCTATAAAAGACGCTGTATATAATGCCCAGGGAGATGAGGCTGGCAGTGTGAAAATTCATTAAAAATTAATTTTGGGACCTGTAAATAAATTTGCAGATTGTAGGATCAGAAGCCATCTGTGGCTAAACTTGATTTTTGGTGATTTTTGTCATCTTCATGGTCATAAAGTTTCTTTTGAGTCAGGGTGTATAAGATGCTATTTTAAGCATTTCTGCTCTATGTATCTTTAATAGTGAATTCCATCTGTATGTGAGTGTTGTGCACACACAGATAGGTACATGTTTACAGAGGACATCCCAAAGATGGTCTCCATCCCTGTGGTTCCGATTTTGGTCTTTGGTGAACCACAGAAGCCACGTTGTGCATCTGCCTGGAGGTGCCAGCAGGTGAAGCATTAGAACAGCATAACTGTGAGGGAACCAGATTAGGGAGAGGTTGAGGGGTGAAGCAGCCCAAGGCAGAGTCTCCACAGGGAAGAGAATGAGGGTCTCAGGCATAGCAGACTGCAAGGGCTGCTGCAGAAGGCGCTGGTGGAAGCACCTTCCTGCTTGCTACTATTTCAGCTCGTGTGCATCACATGCTAGTGCAGGACAGAGGCGCTGGGACATGGACTGTCTGCTCTATTCACGTGTCTGGTCCCCTTCTCAGGCCCCCTTTGCTATGCAGACTGGATATTTTTACTCACTTGGTCCACAGACCACAGTTTCAAATAAGCTCCTCCAGACTTCTGGCCTCTCAACTTCCTTCTTGAATTGTCTACAGGCCAGTCACCTGCTCTGCTGCAGACACCACTCACTTCCTTCCCTTCTCGCTTTGGGCATTTCACCCTCCTGGGAAGCAGACTGTCTGAGCAGGAGCACCCCACCCCTAAATTAAAGGGAGTTATCTTCATTTAACTAGCAAAATGATCTTTGACATATGGCTCTCAGGGATAAGGCCTTGCACGCAATTGATTCCAGTTTGATTCCAGCATCTCATGTGATCTCCAAGCCCCACCAGGATTTGTCCCTCAATCTGCAAGGAGTGCAGCTTGAGCACATCGAGGTGTAGCCCCCATGCACATTAGTGTGTAGGGTATGTGTGTATATGTGTTGTTTTGAGTGTCCATCTAAGGCAAAATGTAGTGCAGGATTTGACACTCCTTGCATGTACAAGACTCCAACTCTGATCCCTGACACCAAGAATAAGTACTGCTCACCCTCTTGAGATTTGGGGATCCCCGAGGTTTCTGTTTACTGGGTTCATGGTACAGTGATAGCTTCTGGAAGTAGCACCCTGAGAGGGCAAAATAGGAAACACTCAGGGGCTACCGCTTGCAAAAAGCACATGTTAATCTGCGGCATGAGACCATTTCTTTAGCATGTACCCACTCTGTGTGCTGCTTGGCAGCAGGCTGGTGGGGCCATCAAGCTGATGCTAATTAAATGTCAGTGGGCTGGGGAGCTCCAGTTGCTGAGACAGAAGCCAGGAGGCAAGGCGCTTCCGCTTCCGGAGCTCATTAGGGTGGTGGACAGCCTGAGTTCAGACAGCCTTGGCGTCCAGATCCTATGAATGCTGCAAGCTGGCTGTAAATGAGCTCTGAGAGGAATAAACAGACGTGAGTCTGTGTGTTTCCCAGAGAGCCACTTCCTGGCACAAGATTTCCTTGAAATTGGCCTTTCTGTCAGCCTCGTTTATTGACTGTATCTCTGACTGGAGATATGGCTCCTGATCACCCCATGTCCAGCATCAATGCACCATAGGAGAGAATGAACTAAGTTCACGGAGCAACAGACTTGGGGAGGCCAAGCAGTGGGGACAGCTTCTCAAGGATTGTGGTTTTCTCCTTTGCTCATCGCCATCTGACTTCACCCTGCTGTGGAAAACCTTGAAATCTATGTGGGTCTCTCTTTGGGGCTCCATTCTCCACCTTTCCCACAGGCCGCACCTTCTCTAGCCTCTATCAGGCTCATAAATAGGGCTCCCTACAGCTATTGCAAGCGCAGCCACCATGTCCAGCTGAGTCTGTCCTTCCCTCTGCTTGCTCCCCACTCTCTCCTGCTCTGATGGTCCTTTCTAGCCTGGACAGTCATAACTGTCTCCATTGTCTTTGTCCTCCCTGTCAAGTCTCAACTTCTGGACAGTTCCTGAGATTTTGTTTTGTTTTGTTTTACCAGCCCAGCTGAGCCAGTTCTCATGAGCACCAGACCTGAGTGGCATGTATTGGGGTCCTTGATGTCCAGACCCCTCTCCTCACTATCTCTTATTTTGGCTCACAAATGCAAAGCTCTCCTCTGATCTCTCTGTGCTGTGAGAACATAGCTCACTGTCCTTGGATTTTTTCCCACCTGTCAATAGGGGAACATACATACATATATGTTGACTATTCATCCTTTATTAGATGTCTGATGTATAGATACTTTCTCCTACTCAGTAGGATATCTTGTTTTAGTGATTCCTTTTTATAGTGCAGAAGGTTTTTGGTATAATATATCATTTGTGTAGTTTTGCTTATTTTTTTTAACTCACCAAAGGAGACAAATCTTTATAAATAACACTGAAGCCAAAAATCAGATATTTTTGCCTGTGTTTTCTTTGACATATTTTATAGACCCATGACCTAACAGCTAAGTCTTTAATCTATTTTTAATTATCTTGTGGGCTTTGCCAGAGAGATAGAACAGTGGATAGGGAACTTGCCTTGCATGTGGCCAACCCATGTTCAATCCTTGGCACCATTTATTGTTCCTTGAACCCACCAGGAGTTATCCCTGAACACAGAGCCAGGAGTAAGCCTTAAGTACTGCCAAAGGGCCAAAAATGGTTGGGGGGACTGCAATAAATTATTTTGTAGGCATGTTGTGAGATCATTCTCCAGTTTCATTCTTTCACATATGACTAACCAGTTTTATTAGCAATACTTGTTAGAGAGGCTTTGCTTTCTCTATTAAATGTTCTTGGATCCTTTGTCATAAATTGTCCCTGTATTTAAAGGTTTCTTTGTGGACTCTCAATTCTACTCCATTGGTCTAAGTGTCTGCTTTTATTCCAGTAACACACTCTTCTGATTACTCCAATTTTACAGTATAGTTTAAAGTCATGGAATTAAATTTCAGGATTACTTAGGATATTCAGGTAGATTATGACTCTAAACCAGTTTTAATAGTATTTGTTTTATGTCCCTGAAGAATATCATTGAAATTTTGATTGATGTTGCATTGAATTAGCACTTCAACAGTGTCAATTGTTCCATTTATAAACATGAAACTTTGCATTTCCTTATTGTCTATCTATTTTAGAAGTGATTTATAATTTGCAATGTACAGAAACACAAGAGGCATACACCAGATTACATTAGGCCATATAGTCACCTGAGTTACAGGGGAGTCTGTATTTTATTTGCAAGTCAGATAAGTGGGACTTTATGTTTTATCAAGACTACATGTTATGTCCTTTATAGACATAACAATGTTCTTTCATTCAAAGGTAATTCACAATATCTTATTTTAAAAGAAACATAATACAGACAATAACTCAGTCTATAGAAGTATGTTTATATGTTCAATTCATTTTTAAAAACCTTCTCAACAACCTTATGTATATAGCAAGCATATATATATGTATATATATATTTTTGGGGGGTTTTTCGGGCCACACCGTTTGATGCTCAGGGGTGACTCCTGGCTAAGCGCTCAGAAATTGCCCCTGGCTTGGGGGAACCATGTGGGATGCTGAGGGATCGAACCGGGGTCCGTCCTTGGCTAGCGATTGCAAGGCAGACACCTTACCAATAGCGCCACCTTGCCGGCCCCGCAAGCATATATTTTTGTTGTTGTTATTATTTGTTTGATTTTTGGTTAGGGGCACACCAAACTATGCTTAAGGCTAAATTCTGGCAGTACTCAGGGAAGTTCATATAGGGTGCCAGAGAACTCAGGTTAGCTCAATACAATGCACGTGTGATATTCCTTATACAATGTCTTCAGAATTACATGATACCATTTTTAAGAAAGGGGAACAAATTTTTCTAAATTCATTGGCCTCTGACTCTTTTCTTCTTCATTCCAAACTTAGTGTGGCTCTTCCTTTGTCTTTGCACTTTCCACTGGGTTATTTAACTTCTTGGTATCCAGAAAACTTTTTGTAGTTTGCTGTGTATTGAGGAATGAACACATAGCAAAATACTTTCAGAATTCTTTGTCTCTTTTCAGTTTCATGGATCCGAATTCTTACTTAGAGTGGAAATTCACCTCGCCACCTCATTTCCTCCTTTATTAGCTTTGCCTTGAAATACAGAAGTTCACTTGAGTAATAATTTTTCTCACTGTTGAGAACCACTCTAACAAAAGCTGGCCTTCTATAAAGCAACAGTTGATAAAACAGTTAAACAGCGAGATGGCATTAGCATGGTAAATCTCATTCTCATTTCTGAAATAGAAAGCTACAAAAACCCAAGGTTGAAATGCTTTCAGCAATTGAGTTTAGAGTTCCTGAAAATTATCTCAGTGTTTTTTAATTCCCTACCTTCCACCCCCAATTTTATGTCTGGTGGAGTCATGCACTAGGGATTGGAATAGAGAGCACAAGGCCACTGAGGGCTCTTGTCAGGCGCTTCCTGCAACGCCAAACCTTTAATTAATCCACACTGCAGTAGGCTTGTCAGGACTGTGAGCAGCAGAAATGCAATCAATTTATTCTTTGAATAGGTGTGTCATAGAGAAGGAGACTCGTGATCCTGTGCTCTTTGCTAAGCCTGGCTACTTCAGGGACAGAACTAGCAGTAGGAGCACAGATCCCAGAATAATTGTGGTAGATAGCAGATTGTTGGTATTATTGTTATTTCTTAGCTAGGCAAATTAGACAGGAAAAGGTCAAGTGACCTGTGCGTGTTCCCACAAAAGGTCAGGGGCAGAATCAGAGAATATCCCTTGGGTGAATAATAGCCACTCACTCCAACAGCTGCTTAGCAAGCAAGGACCCCTGGCATGTTCCCGCACAGTCACAAGACCCGTTTTAATATGGGAGGTCTCAGAAAGACTTTTCTTTCACATCTTACTGCTGCCACAGGGGAAAATGAATTGTTAGAAAATGCTTTTGAGGAGATAGGCAGTGCCAGTGTTCCCTTTTTTGTAACTCTTGAAAGTAAATAAATTACTTTATTTTAGAAATAGGACTTAAAATGTCTTTCACATTTAAAAATTATAGTTGAACATTTTTCTCAAAAAGTCTCCTTCGAACATTAAATCTAATGCCATTAAAAATTGAACCAATAAACCAAAACATTCTGCCTGTCATTCATCATCCATCTCCCCATCTGTGTATCTGTCCACCCATTCACCCACATATACATTCATCACCCAGCTCCACATTCATCCACCCATCCATTCATCCATAGCTTATCCATCCATCCACCCATTCATCCATAGCTTACCCATCCATCCACCCAGTCATCCATAGCTCATCTATCCATTTACCCATCCATAAATAGCCCATCCATCCACCCATTCATAAGAGCTCATACATCCACCTACCCATCCATCCATCCATCCATATGCTCATCTATCTTTCCAACTGCTTATCCATTATCCATTCATCCATCCATCCATCCATATGATCATCCATCTATCTGCTGTGGCTAATTACCTTCAATGACTCAGACCCTACCAGTGACTCTGACCCCATCAGTGACTTTACATATGACCTTACTGGTCATTTACTACTCATTTACAATCTGCCAATTCATCTGTTCATCCATCTATCCATCTGTAGAATTACCACAGTTTTCCACAGGCTGGTTACTGCAGTAATCTAGAAGGTCGCCAAGCCTCTGAGATTACTGCAATAAGCTGCAAGTCCATCTGCTGTTTGGCTGCAAGGGCCTGAGGCTGTTAGGGCCTGATGTTGCAAGGCTTGAAGGGGCCTGTGGGGCCCAGCTGCCATGTGGGGCCAAGAGCCTAACCAGGTCTGCCAACTTATAGTGACCACCTGCCTGGGACTGAGAGAGAGTGAGGCCATAGACAGAGAGGGATAGAAACCAAGTATCCTTTTTTTTTTTTTTTTTTTTTTTCAAATTCCTTCTGGAGTTTAAGGCCTGCTTCTGCAGGGGTAGGGTGGGGGTGTTCAAAGAAAAAGAGTGTGATAAATGGAAATTCACCAGCCAGAGGAGTGGGGGAGAGGGGGAGAATTATAGTCCCAGGTTCAATAGAGAGAGATAGAGATAAATACAAAGCAGGCAGCATCTTGCTAATACTATATCTTTGCCCCACCTGCAGACCCACAGGCATTGCTCTGGTCATTCTCGTGGGCCTCCTGCCAATGGTCCAAGTTTTTCTTTTTTATACCCGGCATGCAAGGGACATTTCAAGAGGTGTGTCCAGGGATATGTCCAGGTTCAACTGTCATTACAGTGGGGAGTGTATCCAAGGGGCATGTCCAAGTCCAACAGCCAAGTGGGGGTACCCAAGGGGCATATCCAAGCCCCAACTACCATTGCATCAACAAATCCATCCATCCATCCATCCATCCATCCATCCATCCAGCCAGCCAGCCAGCCAGCCAGCCAGCCAGCCAGCCAGCCAGCCAGCCAGCCAGCCATATGACATACACACAGTTATATATACATGCATATTTAGTAAGTACTGCACTGTGTTCAACATTGATCTAGGTGTATGGTCATATCAGTGGTTCAAAACAAAATTGATTTTCTCTTGGAACTTATATTCCAGGTGGAGGGACTCAGTAAAGTTATATTTTTCCTACTCACATATCATTGTCTGAATTATTATGGAAAAGGATGCTTCTATCCTACTTGCATTCTGCTAGTGTTCCCACTGCATATTCGAAAAGTCACCAGGGAAGTGACCTGGATGGAAAAGTATCCAGCAAAATTATTTCTAGATTCTGGAAGAAGCTATTAATGTAACTCTATCATCTCTTGTCTGGTCCAAGAAAATGAGATACTTCCTTTGTGGGAATTATGAGACTCAGAACTTTAAGACTTCATTTACATAATTGTATATGGGGTCTGCCTCCTTCATTTCTCAAAACACAAGCAAAACCTCTCGGTCATGCCTTTGGGGATACCTTAGACAGCAGTTCTCTCTTCTTGATCTTACTGAGCACACTTACTGAGCTCCTAGTTCACCTCTATCAAAAATATTCCCTTTAACAAGCCAGATGAGTTTCTTTTCTTGCTTCTCACCATGAAGCATTTTGATTTTTTGAAGTGGATGCTGCATCAGTGATATAAAGAATGTTCTCAGTTAGATACTAATTTCAAATTTGATGACTTCCCCACACACTACTTGTTTTCATATAGTTTGAGTCATTTAGAAAAATTGACATAATTTTCCATTGTTGTCAGAAGCGATTAATCATTGTACTTCATTAAATTTTATATAAAATACAATGACAGGTATTTTTCTTTAAACTGTATATTCTTTTGTGTATAGCTGTCTTGTTGCGAAAATATTGTAGAAGCAAGTATGACCTGTTTACTTTAAAATATGTAATGAAAAATTAATTTGAGCTCAATAGAGATAAATCAGGGGTTAAGGTGTTTGCCATCTGAATGGCCAGCTGAAGTTCAATCTCTATTAACATGTGTCATTCCCCAAGCACTGCCAGGAGAGAACCGTGATCACCACTAGAATCATTCCTGAGTCCAGAGCAGGACTAAGCTCTGAGCACTGCTAGTTGTGGACACTCAGCTTCCCCCAAAATTATTTCATCTAAATAATTTCAGGAAATATGAAATTTTTACTATTTTTGTTTCTATATGAAAACAAACTAATTTCATACACTAGTATGGTAATTGCATATTATGATATATAATTATAAAATCTTCTTATAAAATTTTGCTTTGATTTTTTTTAATATTTTTTATTTAAACACCTTGGTTACAAACATGATTGTGGTTGGATTTCAGTCATATAAGATGACACCCCCCCCCCCCAATCACCAGTGTAACATTCCCACCACCAATGTCCCAAATATTCCTCCTCCCCTCCCAACTATACTCTAGACAGGCTTTCTATTTCCCTCATATATTCTCATTGTTAGGATAGCTCGCAATGTAGTTATTTCTCTAAACTCATCCCTCTTTGTGGTGAGGTTCCTGAGGTGGGCTGTAATATCTAGCCCTCCTCTCTTTTGTCTCTGAAAATTGTTGAGAAATGTCTTTTATTTTTCTTAAAACCCATAGATGAGTGAGACCATTCTGCGTCTCTCTCTCTCTCTCTCTCTCTCTCTCTCTCTCTCTCTCTCTCTCTCTCTGACTTATTTCACTCAGCATAATAGAGTCCATGTACATCCATGTATAGGAAAATTTCATGACTTCATCTCTCCTGACGGCTGCATAATATTCCATTGTGTATATGTACCACAGTTTCTTTAGCCATTCATCTGTTGAAGGGCATCTTGGTTGTTTCCAGAGTCTTGCTATGGTAAATAGTGCTGCAATAAATATAGGTGTAAGGAAGGGTTTTTTTTTATTGTATTTTTGTGTTTCTAGGGTATATTCCTAGGAGTGGTATAGCTGAATTGTATGGGAGCTCAATTTCCAGTTTTCGGAGGAATCTCTATATCGCTCTCCAGAAAGGTTGGACTAGTCGGCATTCCCACCAGCAGTGGATAAGAGTTCCTTTCTCACCGCATCCCCGCCAACACTGCTTGTTCTCATTCTTTGTGATGTGTGCCAATCTCTGTGGTGTGAGGTGGTACCTCATAGTTGTTTTGATTTGCATCTCCCTGATGATTAGTGATGTGGAGCATTTTTTCATGTGTCTTTTGGCCATTTGTATTTCTTCTTGGTCAAAATGTCTTTTCATTTCGTCCCCCCAATTTTTGATGGGATTAGATGTTTTTTCTTGTAGAGTTCTGTCAGTGCCTTTATATTTTGGAGATTAGCCCCTTATCTGATGGGTATTGGGTAAATAGTTTCTCCCACTCAGTGGGAGGCTCTTATATCCTGGGCACTATTTCTTTTGAGGTGCAGAAGCTTCTCAGCTTAATATATTCTCATCTGTTAATCTCTGCTTTCACTTGCTTGGACAGTGCAGTTTCCTCCTTGAAGATGCCTTTAGTCTCAATGTCATGGAGTGTTTTAACTATGTGTTGTTCTATATACCTTATGGTTTCGGGTCTGATATCGAGGTCTTTAATCCATTTGGATTTTACCTTCGTACATGATGTTAGCTGGGGGTCTAGGTTCGCTTTTTTGCAAGTGGCTAGCCAGTTGTGCCGACACAACTTGTTGAAGAGGCTTTCTTTGCTCCATTTAGGATTTCTTGCTCCCAGAAATATCTTTAAAGCACAGTGAAGCACAACAATTAGAAAATATGTATGGTAAGTGAGCCAAAAGAGTTAAATGCAATGTCTTTTAAATGTCCGATTTCAGTTTCTACTTTTAAAAAAAATTGTACTATTTATTTTATTTACTATTATAAAGTATATCTAAGCATTTATACTTTTCTTGAAGAATTAGGGAGGAAAGGAAGTCTTATGCACCAGTGATTCATTTATAAGTATAATGGATTTCCCATGGAAGCAGCTGTGATAATAAACCTGTGCAGCTGAGGGAACTGATTGAGATTAAGGTTGTGAGTGTGTGAAGAATTCCAGTCCTGAGGTGGTAAGATCCAGCTTGGAAGCTACGGGGGCTAATCCTTAAGGAAGGCACTCGTCCTTGAACCTGCGTCACTGACAGTGACAGTGATATTGATGGAACCTGCATCTCTAACAGTGACTCTGATGGGATCTGCATCTCACAGTGACACTGATAGAACCTGTGTCTCTAATAGACAATGACAGTAATGGAACCTGCATCTTTGACAGGGACACTGGTGGAACCTGCATCTCTGACAGTGATTCTGATGGAATCTGTTTCTCTGACAGACAGTGATACTGACTAAACCTGCATCTCTGACAGTGATGCTGATGGAACTTGCATCTCAGGCAGACAGTGACACTGATGAAACCTATGTCTCTGACAGACAGTGATACTGACGAAACCTGCATCTCTGACAGACCACATTTTGAGACCAAGTGAATCTGTCCTCTTCATAAATCTATCTTCTTCATCACCACACTCTGGAACAATTGCTGTCAGGAAAGCAAAGCAAAAACTCATTGAGAAAAAAATACTATCTTAAATCTTAAAATGCAATTTTGCCTATATGCTGTCGCATTTTTTTTTCTTAATTTTAGTCATATATTATTGTAGCCAAATCTAGTTATTTTTGTTACTTTTTTATTGTAAGCCTCCAAGTGAAAGATTTGGAGTCACTGGCAAAGTTTGGGAACATTATTAAATTTTGTATATTTTTTTTTTCATTTTTGATTATTTTTCTTTTTTTTTTAATTTTTTTTTTATTTAAACACCTTGATTACATACATGATTGTGTTTGGGTTTCAGTCATAAAAGGAACACCACCCATCACCAGTGCAACATTCCCATCACCCAAGTCCCAAATCTCCCTCCTCCCCCCCCAACCCCCGCCTGTACCCTAAACAGGCTCTACATTTCCCTCATACATTCTCAATATTAGGACAGTTCAAAATGTAGTTATTTCTCTAACTAAACTCATCACTCTTTGTGGTGAGCTTCCTGAGGTGAGCTGGAACTTCCAGCTCTTTTCTCTTTTGTGTCTGAAAATTATTATTACAAGGGTGTCTTTCATTTTTCTTAAAACCCATAGATGAGTGAGACCATTCTGCGTTTTTTTCTCTCTCTCTCTGACTTATTTCACTCAGCATAATAGATTCCATGTACATCCATGTATAGGAAAATTTCATGACTTCATCTCTCCTGACAGCTCCCCAGCTAACATCATGTACAAAGGTAAAATCCAAATGGATTAAAGACCTCGATATCAGCCCCAAAACCATAAGATATATAGAACAGCACATAGGCAAAACACTACAGGACATTACAGGCATCTTCAAGGAGGAAACTGCACTGTCCAAGCAAGTGAAAGCAGAGATTAACAGATGGGAATATATTAAGCTGAGAAGCTTCTGCACCTCAAAGGAAATAGTGCCCAGGATACAAGAGCCACCCACTGAGTGGGAGAAACTATTCACCCAATACCCATCAGATAAGGGGCTAATCTCCAAAATATACAAGGCACTGACAGAACTTTACAAGAAAAAAACATCTAACCCCATCAAAAAATGGGGAGAAGAAATGAACAGACACTTTGACAAAGAAGAAATACGCATGGCCAAAAGACACATGAAAAAATGTTCCACATCACTAATCATCAGGGAGATGCAAATCAAAACAACGATGAGATACCACCTCACACCCCAGAGAATGGCACACATCACAAAGAATGAGAATAAACAGTGTTGGCAGGGATGTGGAGAGAAAGGAACTCTTATCCACTGCTGGTGGGAATGCTGTCTAGTTCAACCTTTATGGAAAGCGATATGGAGATTCCTCCAAAAACTGGAAATCGAGCTCCCATACGATCCAGCTATACCACTCCTAGGAATATACCCTAGGAACACAAAAATACAATACAAAAACCCCTTCCTTACACCTATATTCATTGCAGCTCTATTTACCATAGCAAGACTCTGGAAACAACCAAGATGCCCTTCAACAGACGAATGGCTAAAGAAACTGTGGTACATATACACAATGGAATATTATGCAGCTGTCAGGAGAGATGCTGTCGCATTTTTTGTTTTGTTTTGTTTTGTTTTGTTTTCATTTTTTTTCTCAGTTTTGTATGGCTCTGAGGATTGAGCTGTCAAACACTCATTGACTATAATCACCTAACGTCCATTTGTGGACTTACATTTCAGACAGAACCTAATGAATAGAGTTTGGATCATCTGAAATTTAATTGGTTTGTGCTTCAATCTTGGTAAAATCTTATCATTCTCCACATCTCTTTCTTGGTGTGGCCACTGTACAGTGGAATGTACCAAAACCAGGGAGTTAGATATTCAGTAAATGAGCTATTGGTTCCCAGGGTTGTGGTGAAAGGTGGGAGTTATAGGTGTTCCAGGGCTCTTGGGCCTAATTGAGGCTCTGGGCTCTTCTCTTCTTTCTGTGGCTGCTCCCTCACTCTCATCCAGTGTTTCCCTGGGGGACAATGGGCAGGACTGACTTTCAGCAGCTTGGCTAGGTTCACAGAGCCTGAATCCAACTCAGTTACTTGGGCAGCCCCTCTGCTGCCTATAACCAGATTTTCCTCCTGACTCCATTTCTTGGGGTTTCCTCTTAGATTCTTGGGGGCCTTTTTAGTAATGAGTACCATTGTTTTCTCTTTATATTCTTGTTACACACAAAATTCTACTCAAGCTCATCAGGCTTACTGTGTTTGACTAGTAGAAATGAACACGAGTTCTTTGTTATGGATTTGGGGGAATCACACCTAGCAATGCTCAGGGGCTGCTCGTGGTTCTGTGCTCAGTAGTGACCCCTGTGATGGGGCTCAAGGGACCCTTTCTGGTGTTGTGTATGGAACTGGGTTCAACTATGTACATGGCAGGTGCCGTAACCCCTATATTAATGCTCCGACCCCTAAGAATGAATCTTTTAAGAAAAGATTTATATGTCTCTACCCAGTGCATTATGGATATCTTGGGTGGTGAGTCAAGGCTCCTACCTACTCCTCATTGTTCATGGACAGGACCCTCTCATCTCTCTCCTGCCACCCCCCAACTCAGAAGTTCTCATCTGCTTTTTGGGAGGTTCTGTCATGTCTGCCTCTAGAGTAGTGCTACATACCCCTGGTGCTGGACTACATAACCCTACAAAGTCCCTGGGGAATGGGGGCCCTATAACCCTTGACACCAGCTGTCTCCCAGGAGAGTGGGGGCAGATATACTCATTGTAGCTCCTTGCAGGCTCCTTGTAGGTCCTTTAGGAACTCTGGGAACTCACCCCTTGACAGTTGCCTCCTGCCCAGAGCCCCAGAGAAACTCTTGTTGGCACATTGGTCTTTCATGCAAAGAACTGGCAACTGGAGGTGATTGTGGGGAGTGGGAAGCACCCAGCCCCGTTCTGAACTCCAGGCCTGCAGTCTTACAGGAGGGGAATAGATTGGCGGCAGAGAACCTGTGCAGAGAAAGTTTCTTGCAGGCTTGGGATTTGCAATGGCTTCAAGCATATTTCCCTCAATTCATCTCCAATAATCAAACCCGGAGCCAAGGGATTCTCTGGGAAATGAGTAGGTCCCAAACAGTACCCCCATGACTGAGGTTCTGTGTTCAGTCCCCCTGGTGCTGATGCTGTGACCCGAAGTGCTCAGGCACCTTTTTTCAGCACTACCGGATGCACTGTAGCAGTAACTGTCCAGCAGGGGTGAAAAGGGACCACTTAGGAACGACTCAGCCCTGGAGTGATAGCACACGTCTGTAGACACAGCGAGTGGCTGGACTAGGCTTCTGTTTTTTGGGGGCTGCAGGATTGGGGGAGTCATCTAGGATTACACATAACTGTGAGTTGAAACTGGTAAGTTAAAAATCACAAAAATTAGTCAGCATTTATCCTCCCAGTTATGGGGCATAGAAGCCACCAATCAGTATGGGATCTTCTGGGCTTTGCTCTCTGGAGTTCCATTCTTCCTCTTAACAAGACTCTCCCTTAACATTGCATCAGGGCTATCTTTATCCAGAACAACCTCTTTGGACCCTTCAGACCTATTTCCAATCTGCACCTGCAGATCAGGCCACTCTCAGAGGGCAGGACTTGGCCATCCTGTTTTGATGGACACAGTTCAATCTACAGTGGTTCCTCAAACTCCTTATGTAGGCATTTCTCTTGACTCCACAGTCAAGTCCTGTCCAGGACTGAGTTCTAGGAAATCCTTCCTGTGTACACAATGACCTTCTTTCTCACCTCTAAGCATGCTATCAAGTCTTGAATGCCTAACACAGAGCTGGAGCAATAGGGAGCACTGCCAGGAGTAATTCCTGAGCAGAGCCAAGGGTCAGCCTGAGCACTGCTGGGTGTGACCCAAGCCTCTCCCTCCATAATAATTAAACCTGTATCACACGCATTTGTTACATAATTACTTCATGAGTGTCTCCAACCCAGCATGACTTCTTGTGATTCTGTACCTCTTTTCTCTCATTAATTACAATTCCTTAATGTGTTCAATTCCTCCACTCAGAAAGCAGTTTCCTTTGCACTCAGTTGGATCACAAAATCAGAAAGCCAGAAGCTTTGAAAACATAAAGCTTGCATATGTTAAGCATGTTAGAATAAGTAAATGCTTACTTTTATACTCTTATGCTGGTTTCTTTCTTCTTCCGATAAAAATGTTGGGATAAAAGCAGTGCAGTTTTTAACCAAAACATGTAAAGCAATTATCTGACTTCGAGCCCCAGCTAACTTTCTGATCCTTTCAGAGACAGCTTCTGTCTCAGTTTTACCAATTAGTAAAAGTTGAACTCACAGGAAACAAGTTCACATATGAGCAGTGCTAAAGAATAATTGCTGTTGGATCTTAGTCAAACACAATTTCTTGATTTCTTTTCCCGTCAGCCTTACTTGGGACCAAATTGAAATGGACATTAAAATCTTAATGATAATGCATTAAATATGAAATAATATTTAAGGCATGCAACTAAAAATGTAAAGCCCAAGTGTTTCTTCTTCACTTCCCAACCTTGGATTTAAAGTTAGCACAGGGCTGGAGAGATAGTTAACTAGGATGAATGCATGCTCTGCCTGAGTGTGGCCTGGACTCGCTCCCCAGCACTCCATGGTACTCTCAGCACCACTGGTTACAAGCCCTGAGCATAGAGCCAAGAATAGCCTCTAGTAGCCATAGGGTGTGGCTCCCAAACCAAAATACTTAATTGTCAGAGGTCCTGCTTAGGTTTTTGTGAGTTCCAAATGATTTGTACTTGGGGGTGTGTATTTTATCATCTTTGGTACTGCATATGTATTTAGCCAAATTGCAACTGAATGATTCATGAGGCACATGATTTTTTTTTCTTTTCCATGCATAACAGAAGGCTCTTTGACTCTTGGCAACCTCCCCCATTGTGTTTACTCTCCATGTTGTTGGCCCTCCCTCATGTCTACATGCATCTCTCCCATGGATAGCATTACTTTCTATAGTAAACCTCACTGTTATGCCACATAAGAATTTATCCCATGACTACATTTTCCAGTGGTAATTATGGGCAGGTGGGAGCTTGTTATTGGTGAAATAATTTTGGTGCTACACACTGAATAAGCCTGATACACTCACTTGACCTACACCAGCCCTCTGCAGCTTTTTTCACACCTATGGGCTAGCACCTGTCTTGCCTCTAGGTTGGGCAGTTATGACCTGTAGCAACCAAGAACTACCAGCCAAGTGACCCAGGAGAGACATAGAGGGATAGAAACAATATGTCATTTTATTCCCAGTCTGATGTCTGCCACTGCTTGGGGGTTGGGGTCTCTGAGACAGAGGGCGGGGGAGGGAGGGAGATAGAAAGAGGGAAAGAGGGAGAGAGAGCATGAGAGAGAGAGGAGAGAGATAATTTACCAGAGAGAGAGAGGGGGGGTCCTAAAGGTCTCTCCTTTGAGAGAGAATAGAGAAAGAGAGAAAATAATAGAGAAAGATAACTGGGCCTGGCCTCTAGCCCCATAGGACTGGCAGGCTCTGCTCCATACTCTGCCCTGGACACTCTCCCCAATGCCTTCTCCATCAACTGTCAATTTTTTTTCTTAAATACCCACCTGATCTTTGTCCATTACAGAGGTGCGTGTCCAGGAGACTGATCCAGATCCAATTTCAAGGGCATGTCTAGGGGGCATGTCCAGCTACAATTACCATTACAGTATGTTAACATTATATATATATATATATATCAACAACAACCAACATGGAGACCAGTGGTTTTTATATTTTTATATTTTTTTATATATTTTTTAAACACCTTGGTTACAAACATGATTGTGGTTGGGTTTCAGTCATATCAGATGACACCCCCTTATCACCATTGCAACATTCCCATCACCAATGACTCAAATATCCCTCTTCCCCTCCTTGCCCCTACCTGTACTCCAGATAGGCTTTTCACTTCCCTCATTTATTCTCATTGTTAGGATAGTTCGGAATGTGGTTATTTCTCTAACTAAACTCATCACTCTTTGTGGTGAGATTCATGAGGTTGGCTGTAACGTCCAGCCCTCCAAAACTGGAAATTGAGCTCCCATATGATCCAGCTATACCACCCCTATACCCTAGGAACACAAAAATACAATTCAAAAACCCCTTCCTTACACCTATATTCATTGCAGCACTATTTACCATAGCAAGACTCTGGAAACAACCAAGATGCCCTTCAACAGATGAATGGCTAAAGAAACTGTGGTACATATACACAATAGAATATTATGCAGCCGTCAGGAGAGATGAAGTCATGAAATTTTCCTATACATGGATGTACATGGACTCTATTATGCTGAGTGAAATAAGTCAGAGAGAAAGAGAAAGACAGAAAATGGTCTCACTCATCTATGGGTTTTAAGAAAAATGAAAGATATTTTTTTTTACCAGTGGTTTTTAATCCTTCCTCCACCTCCATGGGAAGCTGTTACACTGCAAACCAGTGACTGAAAACTACAGATTCCCACCTGCTGCTTGGTGGGGGTGCATGGATTCCAATCTTTCAGGGTTGCAGAGGTCCCCTGGCAGTATTGCTCCCTTTAGCATTCAGTGCTGTACCACATACTGGCTGACACTCATCACCAGCTGCTCCTTCGGACCAGGCCA
Source organism: Suncus etruscus (assembly GCF_024139225.1). Taxonomy (NCBI): domain Eukaryota; kingdom Metazoa; phylum Chordata; class Mammalia; order Eulipotyphla; family Soricidae; genus Suncus; species Suncus etruscus. The sequence continues at coordinate 22,637,977 of NC_064858.1, forward strand.
GAGAGTGACATTAGATGGTCTGAAGCACTTGAAGGGTCTCAGATGCAAGGAGGCCTATCTTTGAGTCAAATCTTAGCTGTTTTCAGTTTTTAATTAGGATTTAAATTAGATTTCTCACTGATGACTTGCCATAGGTGTGCGGGCCTTGTCTATATACTTCCCAAGTGTTCTCACATTTGGTTTTCAAAGTGTGTACTAAGAGATGGTACTCTTGCTTCTGGGGACTCAGAAGGAGGGAGTTTTCCCTGAGGTCATATTGGCAGGGTGAGTGGTGGGGTATATTACTATAGCCAAGTGCTGATCACTAAAAGAAAAGCACCAGGCTTTAGCTGGCAAATACTCACTGAGCTCTGCTCTGAGCAAGACAGTCTCCTCATGCTGAAAACTTAGATACTGGGAAATAAGCACATAAGATCAATCTGTTAATAGAGCATCCTCATTGTTTTACAATGTTTGCCTTTCAATAGATGCATCTCTCTGTGCTGTAATTATGTGGAATTAACCCCAGGGCTGGAAATACAGACAAAGTCCTTTCCAGAGTGGACCCCAGAGCCAGGGTTAAGACCTAAATCCCTCTTCTCTTTTTTGACCTCTAGCTCGCCCGCCACAACAAGCTTTTACAGCAGATGCTGAAGCCAGGATCGGATGCAGATGATGGGGACGAGGCTCTGCGACATTATGCCAACCATACAGCCCAGATTGAGGTATTGTGCTTGGTTCTTACAGGGACCACTGAACCAACAGGCTTTATTGTCCCTTCCAGACCATAGCTGGCATTGCCTCCTCTAATAACAAACAGAGTTGAAACTGACTGTAGAAGTATAAACTAAAGATGGAATGTGAGCTCAATAGCATTTGAGGAGCACATCTCTGAAACTTTCCAGTTTTTAATCAGAAGCATATATAAGCTAATGTCCTTCCTTCCTTTTTGGGCATGCCCACCTAATGATGGGTGTTATTTCTGGTGATGCTTGGGATTGAACCCCAGACTCTGCCTCAAAGCCTGAACTCTAGCCCTTTCAGCTTCCTCTCTGGCCTTCCAAGATTTTTTTTGATCATGTTCAGTTTAGTTCACTGGACTTGATTGCTACAAATGGAGACCCTCTGTAGGGGTCTTCAAACTACAGCCCGCGGGCCACATATTGTATTTATTCCCATTTTGTTTCTTCACTTCTAAATAAGATATATGCACTGTGCATAGAAATTTGTTCATAATTTTTGTTTTTACTATAATCTGGCCCTCCAACAGTCTGAAGGACAGTGAACTGGCCCCCTGTTTAAAAAGTTTCCTAATAATGAGAATGTATGAGGGAAATTGAGAACCTGTTTAGAGTACAGGCGGGGGTCGGGTGGGGAGGAGGGAGACTTGGGACATTGGTGATGGGAATGTTGCACTGGTGATGGGTGGTGTTAAAAAAAAAAAAAAAAAGAAATGGATCTGAAAAAGATCGCCCCTCCAATGATCTCATAGTTGATTCCTTTGAAAAAAAAAAAAACAAAGGGTAAAAAATAAATAAATAAATAAATAAATAACACTATCCAGATTTATTGCTTTTATACCATACACACATACTTTGCAATACCATAGCATAAGAAAACCTCTGATCCTCTTTTTTTATTCCTATTTTTTTTTGTTTTGTTTTTTCGAGCCACACCCATTTGATGCTCAGGGGTTACTCCTGGCTAAGCGCTCAGAAATTGCCCCTGGCTTGGGGGGACCATATGGGACGACGGGGGATCAAACCGCTGCCCTTCGTTGGCTAGCGCTTGTAAGGCAGACACCTTGACCTCTAGTGCCACCTCACTGGCCCCTTTTTATTCCTATTTCCTATTTTTTAATAAAAATTAAGATGAGAGACCACTCCACATGCCAGGATTTCTGGGTGTTTGACTGGTATGTGGGGGGCTCTGGGCAGGACAGCTAGCCACAGGTCCCCTGGGCTGAACTCCTAGTCCAGGGGGCCAAGATCCCCCCAAACCTGGTGGGTCTTCAGGGCCACGCCTGGTTAATCGGGCCCTGGGGGGAGGCGGGGGAGAAATCCCGCCCTTTGCATCCCAAAACTGCAGAGGCACGGCTGGGCTCAGACCACTCCACATGCCAGGATTTCTGGGTGTTTGACTGGTATGTGGGGGGCTCTGGGCAGGACAGCTAGCCACAGGTCCCCTGGGCTGAACTCCTAGTCCAGGGGGCCAAGATCCCCCCAAACCTGGTGGGTCTTCAGGGCCACTTCATATATTAAGTGTATTCCTACTGTTATGTTACTTTTTACGTATCCAGAATCTTTATGATGTATCGTGCCCTTTCCCACATCCCTACAAAGCTCTTTTTTATTCCTTTACTCTCTATCCCCCCCAAACATCTCTAATCTACATTACTCTTTTTAATCAGTAGTGTACAAGCGTTATCACAGACCAAAGCCGTGCATTGTGTGTAACAACCCCAAACTGTTTCAAGATACATAAAATGGACACGTATTTCTTTAGAATATTTTGGTTTTTTTTTCTCTGACAGCTATAATTCTTACTAAATGTTGTCTTATATAGTGACGATTCTAACCGCTTTTCTTCTTCTCTTTTTGAGCTGTTTAACAAGGAATCTTAGAGAAAGAGTCCCCCAGATTAATGCTTATGATTGAACCATAATTGTTCTTATCACCCCCTTATGGGCCAAGAACACCACGTGGCATTGCTCCTTTTTTGCATAGGCACATTAAAATGGGAAAATACTATACATATAAATAAGATCCTATCTAATAGAGATTGGTACAGACTAATCTTATAGTGCAAAGGGACCTTACACCCTGAACATTGACATAACGACCTGGCACAGACCTCAGAAGAAAGGGCATTCCCCTGAACCAGGGAAGCCATTCACAAAACATCCAGGCTGGTCTATAGCATCACCTGGAAGCAATCCTCTACCAAGGAAGACTCTACACTGCTCAGACATTGTCCTGCTCAAAAGAGACTTCCATTAACACTGAGAAGACTTAACAACAACAACGATTTGCTTACAGGACAGGGCTCCCTGCATTGCCCTTTGATTGTAAGGTGAAACCAGAGGACGCTCCACATCCTGACTTCAATGTTGGATATACAGATTCCAGGATCTTAAATACAGAAGCTTGATACCAACAACAGAGACTGTGTGAAAAATATAAGTGTGTTGGCACTACAGACAATGTCTTGGATTGGACGATCTAGCTTGCCTGGAGCCTAGAGTTGGTCTTGTGCCAGGAACCTTCAGGGGTCGGGTCTTTTTGTATTTAGGCCAAGGTTATTTCTTTCCATGTCCCTCATATTTTGGTGGGCCTATGCAAACAACAATTGCCACTCTAACACCATTTTTGCTGTGCTCCTTTGACTCTAATCCTTAAAAAGAACCCAGTTAAGATTTGAGGTCAACTTAAGCTAATATGCATGAATATGGAAATGTAAAAAAAAATGCTATGCCTGTAATGTTTAAGGAGTTATGTAAGTTTTATGGCTTTAGATTGCCTTGTGTGCTGTTAAGAAATATTATAGTGTGTTACAATCTTAATGTTCTTTGGATGAAATTTCAAAGTTGGGATATCAGCAAGGGGACTTCTGAGAATTATGTTATGTATTGTCCTTCCACTGTAACTTTACCTTGTCCTCTTTCTTTGCATCCTTGTTCTCATAATTACAAATAAAAAATTAAAAAAATTAAGATGAAGTAAAAAAATAAATAAATAAATAAAAAATAAAAAGTTTGAGGACCCCTGCTCTAGAGCCAGGGCTGATATCAGAGAAGGCCATTCCTTCATAGTTCCAGATAGGGTCATAAAGTGGCACTGTCTGGGCCTGAAGCAACCTGGAGTTCAGGACTCAGGAAGCATGATGGGCATGTCCAGTAGACCCTCTACCTACTTGGTGGCCTGTCAATTGGCATTTTCAGGATGCCCTTGTGGCTCCACACTCACCTCAGTGAGACACTATTTATGGTTTATGGGTATGTAGATAATCTGGAGGGTGGGAGGTCTCACCAGGCCTTTCTGTCCTGTGCATGTCACCTGTGGCACTTTCCCTAACACACACACACACACACACACAAACATGCATGCATGCATGGTCAGAGCCCAGTGGGCAGTGTTGACAACTGTTCTTGGAAACCTACATCCATATAGCCATTTACTTTGGCTGCTTTTTTTGTTTTGGGGGCCAAACCCACCAGTGCTCAGGGCTTACTTCTGCCTCTGCACTCAGGAATCATTCCTGGTAGACTATATAGGTGTTGGGGATCAAACACATATGGGCTGTATCAAGATGAGTTCTTTACCCTCCATACTATAACACAGGGGTATCAAACTCAATTTACTTGAGGGCTGCAGGAAGCAATGTCAGGGTGATCCTTGCGTGCAAAGTCAGTAGTAAGCCTTGAACATTGGGGATGTGAACCAAACAACTAAAACAAAACAAAACAAAAAGATTCCTCTAGGGCAGGGCCACAAAATGTTATACAAAGGGCCGAAAACGTCCCTCGGGCCGCGAGTTTGAGACTCCTGCTATATCACCATCCCCATTGGTGGACAGCTATTTTAAATTTTTCAGCAGAGTGCTAAGTTCTCAGGGCCCATAGACAGACCCCAGTCTTGTTCAGTAACAAGACATGCATGCCCTGTGCCATACTGGTTCTCAATGCCTAGCCCTTAGAATAATGAGTGTTAATTCTCTGGGATCACAGGACAGCCCAGGCTTACTCACATGTACATATTCTAACAGGGCCTCTGCTAGTCTGCAAAGCTTCACCAATGAACCTTACTGTTGCAGAAACCCTGTATACTGTGGCCAGAGCTTAGGAACTGGTCATTGGGCTGGGTCAGATGCTTGAGCAACTGCTCTTTCTGGCCAAATGGGTGTTCAGTCACCCCAGCCAGATCTGGGGGAGGTCCAGAAGCCAAAACAAGGCAAGTGGAAGAGATCAGGAATGGCAGGAGGAGAGTGGAGAGGTAGGTCTGGGTTCATTCTCATGGAGACAGGCTGTGTTTCCTGTTGGCCCCAGCAGCAGGGAGCCAGTCAGCCAGAATGACACCTGGATGATGAAGATCTTCTTAGAATTTACTCTCTAGCTACTGCCTCTCCACAGAGAGGTCTTTTGTGTAAACAAAGCCAAGCTAATGTTTTGTTACCATAAGGTCTATGTTAAAGGTTGAGGACATGCTTCTGTATGCTGGGGAGGCTTCAGGGAGAAGTAAATAAAGGAATCGTTGAGAGGACAGGACAGGAGGTCACATCCAGAGATTGTGGGTGGAAGACAGGATTAAAAAGAGAATGAAGCAAGAAATGAAGAGAGGTAAATGTCACGAAGGAGGTAGTGGTGTGAGGAGACCTGAATTGGAGACATTTTTCTGTGCACATACATGATAAAAGACATATGCAAGTCCTGTAGACAGGACTTGCCACTCAGTGTGGGATTGTGTATGTGAGGTGAAGGAAGTGGAAGCAGGGAGTGCTCCCCGGAAATCATGTTTGTATGAGCAGAGGAATGTGGTGCTCTGGTGATTCCAGCTCCGGCAGTTAATAAGGCAGATGAGGCGTCTGGATGAGGAAGAGATGCTAAAGGGTGTACAGGACATATGTCATGGAATTTGAAGGACTTCAAGGGATGGGAGTAGGCTGGTGACACAGTGAGCAGCTCTGATCCTTGGAAGATCAGCTCTGGGGACTGTGGGAGGGAGAGAACAGGAGTTAAGGTGCTAACCTTGCATGTGATTGGCCCTGCTTTGATCCCTAGCAACCCCAAACATTGCCAGAAATGATAGATCCCTGAGCACCTGGTGTAGCCCCAGCCCCTCATGTCGAAGGGATGGTGCAGAGAAGCTTCCTCCCTCCTTCTTACAGGGGTGCCCACTCCCTTCCCTCTGCTCTAGGGTGTCTGGTCACTCTTGGTGGACTAGATCACATCAGAACACTGTTGGCTTGTTTCCAGAACTGAAAACTGTTTGAACTCAAACATGATGATGAATATTGTGGAGAATAACTATCTGTCTCTATGTTAGAATCTCGGCTCTCTCTCTCTGGAAACTAGAAAGTCCTATTACTTGGCCCACTTGCAAAGTTCCTCGTGACAAGCATCTGCCTCATGGGGAAAGTGTCTCTGCTTTGAACAACACCAGGGGAACCATCTCCCACTATAGATTGCACACGTGACCACTCTTAATGTTTTATTCTTTAGAACATTCTCTCCCCTCAGCCTGATAGCTTGTTTCTGATGTTTGATGATCTGTCACATTGGGGCATTGCAAGCTTTTGTAGATGGGTTTTGTGTTTTTCACTTGCAATTCCACAGAGCTCCTTCCCAAAGGTAAGCACTTGTTGAATGAAGGCAGCAGAAATCTTCTCTGGCCTTTGACTGCAAACAGCCCCTTTTCCTTCAGTAATTCCTCCAGCATGTCTATGCCACTTTTGATCTGTGAGAATTGGAATCAAAGATGGCATTTCATAAGGCTTATAATAATCTTGACACTGATCCTGCATTGCATGCTGAGATTGTTTTGAACTCTCACTTGTTTGAACCAAGTAAACTTTTTTCCTTCTCAGCTATCTCCTGTACCAAGCATGTCTAATATATCTTTCATGCAGTAGAGCTTCTGGGAGTTTGTATTCTTTTTGTAACTACATTCAGAAATTCTTATTCATCTTGTTTGTTTTGTGATAGTTTCCTGGTATATAGGTTGAATTGATGCCATATCATTTAGAGCAATTTCTATGACAAATAACAATACTACACTGGCTATTTAGAACCTGAAAATATCCGATGATCTGACACAATTGGAAGTCTGGAGGGAGCAGAATACTGTAAAGTCAGTGACTTTGAGACATCTTCAAACATTGCTACCCATCTGTTAGGACTACTTTGTCAGTACAGTGACATCTTACTTCATGGTTGCAAAGTGGCTGCCAGCCCCTCAGAGTACTTTTGCTTAGGCTTAAGAGAGAGTATAGAGGCTAGGAAAAAAAAAGAGGTTTTATATTGAATGTTTGGTTTTTATATTCTTTTGTTTGAATACTACTGCCTTCCTACCCCCTGCCAGGAGATTGGCCCTTAGGTTTAATTTCCAGAATCTGGCCACATCTCCCCTCAGACCAGTCAGCAGCAGCAGAGTGGGTGCTATGACTGCATTGGACTATCCTGACACAGAAACCTTAAGTTAAGTAGAAATCTTAAGTTTTAAACAATAGAATCTTGCTAATAGTGAAGCTTTGTGGAAAAACTCATCTAGGATTTTGGATTCTTTTCCCCCCATAAATTTCACAAATATCAATAAAGAAATCCAAATAGTGTGTGTGTGTGTGTGTGTGTGTGTGTGTGTGTGTGTGTGTGTGTGTGTGTGTAGGGATAGGAAACATCTGAGTGATATGAAGCACAAATATCAATAAAGAAATCCAAATAGTGTGTGTGTGTGTGTGTGTGTGTGTGTGTGTGTGTGTGTGTGTGTGTGTGTGTGTGTGTGTGTGTGTAGGGATAGGAAACATCTGAGTGATATGAAGCACCAAACCTGTAGAACTTGGGCTGTGCCATGTACACAGGGATACCTTTTCTCCCATATGGCCTTTTTAGGAAGATGAGCCAGAACCAAGAGATTTGGGGACCAAGGCCAGTATTCAGGTTACATGGCGAGTCTTATCACTAAGACTTTCAGATAAACCAGTGCTACCCTTGACTGTAAATGAAGGCTTAGAAGCAAACAGAAACTTAGGTAACTATTGGAAAACAAATATTTAAATTTTAAGAGGAAAAAAGAAAGACCCTCTTCATTCTGTGAGGCATTTCCCAAAAGTTGGTGTTGGTGGCACACGCTGACTCTTAATCTAGAGCGAACAAAAATGTTGATTTGGGGGTATTGTCCCGTAGGAACCCCTTGCTCATACTGTTTTCCATAAATGAACTTGACTTCATGTTTCTGTCATAAAGTAGAGCATGTGTGAAGCCACATTATTCAACTTCTTGAAAGATGAATGTGTAGCTGTGCAGTAAAGAACTGTTTTGGGGTTCTCTGGGCCAGTGGGTTTTCTTACAACTAATGCCGTAAAAATAACACTCATGGGGCCGGAGAGAGCACAGCGGTGTTTGCCTTGCAAGCCGACCCAGGACCTAAGGTGGTTGGTTCAAATCCCAGCATCCCATAACATTTTCCATGCCTGCCAGGAGCTATTTCTGAGCAGAGAGCCAGGAGTAACCCCTGAGCACCTCCAGGTGTGGTCCAAAAGCTGGGAAAAAAAATAACACTCACAAACTCACATGAAGAGCAAATCTGGCCTGAGACAAGCAGAAACAGAGGGAAATTAATATTTTTCAGATTGTCCGGCATGACAGGACCATGGAACAGATCGTGTTTCCTGTCCCCAGTATCTGCGAGTACCTGACTCGAGAGTCCAAGTGCCGGGTGCTGACCACAACCGAGCGGGATGAGCAGGGCAGTAAAGTGAATGATTTCTTCCAACAGACCGAAGATCTCCACAATGAAATGAAGTGGCAAAAGAAAATTAGGAGTAAGTGTGGTGATTTCGGGGTCCCTGTGGAATTTTCAGGGAAGAGGGGAGAGGACTTAGGGCTCCCTCACAGCTGATTTGAGTTCTCTTTTTTTCTGGGAACCCCGAGCTCACCTTTAGAAGCAGAAAAGAATAGCTAGTCCGAGTCACAGAGGCTGAGCCCCTAATGAGCCAGTAAAAATAGAAAACCAGCTTGTTCTGTTGTTCATGGGCCCAGGCCTCTATCTTTGCCCACTTGTGGGGGACATGGCTACAACTATAGGACCTCCCCAGCCCCCATGGACCAGCTGCCTGTCTGAAGTCCCAGCCAAGACCCGGACTGACTTTGACAGTGAGTGGTGGCCTAAGAGGCCTCACAAGGCTCCAACCTTCCCATGTTCTCCTGTCTGTCTGACCTGAAATTTCTCTTTGTGGGGATTGTCTTTCCCTTTAGCTTTTCCACCTTCCAAATCACTCTCTGCACTTGGTGCCATTTGCATTCAAATGGAGCACGGCTGTCATTTTAGTGAAAATCAGCATGCCACAACTCCTGTGTTTTAGATCACCAGACTACTTAGAAATGAATATGTTTTGCAAAATGCAAGTCAATGGCATTTATTTTCCCAGAGAAGAACTCTATTATTCATTATCTCAATTAAAAAATGAAATAATAGTCCAGGAAGAATGAGCTGACGTGGTCCCCTGAGCCTGCAATGAGGGATACCTAAGTTCAGAATTAGGAGTAAATCCTAAGTACAGTGTTGTGTGACCCACAAACAAAAACCAAAAGGACCCCTGACCTAAGAAGGATGGAGTCAGAGGTTCCATTGGTGATTCATTGGTCCAGCTTATCTTCTTCCATTGTTGGATGCCCCATCTAAAAGGCAAGAGAGTAGACAATAGTGGAGTGGAAGATTCATATCTAAGGAGCAGTTCCCCGGATTGAAAGTGGCATGACCGAATCTAAGAAGTGCATGATTTAGTTAAGAGTGTAGCACCTTCCCTCCTCTGCTCACTTAACTGACTTTAACCAATCTACATATATGAAGCTGCCAAGTCACTCAACTTAGATACTGGGCTTCTCAGTAGAGGCTTGGCAGAAGTGGGAAAAGCTGAATTTTGTAAATGTACACTGTGCTTATTGGATGTATCCACAGTCTCGTTTCTGGTGAAAGATCCAGAGCTACTATCTGAAAACCTAGCCAGCGAGCTGCCTCCAACTTATTGATAGTAATTGCTGCCTTAAGTTCATAGGAATCAATTAAGTATAAACCTTAAATAATAGAAATTACTACTACCTGTAAGCCATGCTATTAAGTTTCATAGATTCAGATCTATGTGTCGAATTAATTTTCATCAAAGATAGATGTGTGTTCAGAGCTTGAGGTTTTGCAATTTAAGTAAGACCTAGGAATGGGATCGCCTTGTTTAGGTGACTAAATGATACAGTCATACATACCTTTCCCTTCAAAGAGGTGCCAGATGGCTGCTAGATTTTCTCCTTACTCCGGGGAGGTCTTAAGATTGTGTCAGAATCGTCTTCTCTGGTCACCAGTAGCTATTATAGAGTCAACCCTGTGCATTGGTTTCCTTATGTATAAATTGGCTTAAGGATGAAGATATAGTCATATAGGAAACTCCCTATAATATTTTTAAATTAAATGCTTTATTTAAGCACCGTGGTTACAGTTGTTCATTGTTGGGTTTTAGTCATACAGTGTACACCATCTTTTACCAGTGTACCCTTCCCACTACTGATGTCCTGTTTCCCTTCCATCCCCCACCACCACTTGTCTCTAGGGCAGGCAATTTGCTTTTCTCTTTCTCACTCTCACCCCTTTCCCTTTTGACACTGTGGTCTTCACTTTTGTCAATGGAGGGGGGTATACATATGTCAATTTCTCTCACTTAAGCACTAAGTTCTAGTCTAGACAAATCAGTTCTAGTTATCATTGTCCTAGTAGACCCTTTTCTACTCTGCATGCACTCACTGTTCTTTATGGTGAGCTTTCTATCTTGAGCTGGACCTCCTGACTTTTAATTCTATTGTCTCTGGATATTGTTGCCATTGTCTTTTATTTTTTATATCCCCAAAATGAGTGAGATTATTCTCTTTCTACCCCTTTCCCTTTGTCTAACTTCACGCAGCATAATAATCTTCATGTCCATCCATGTATAAGCATGACTTTATTTTTTCTAACAGCTGCATAGTATTCTATTGTATAGATATGCTATAGTTTTTTAGTCACTCTTCTATTGTTGGCACCTGGTTCTTTCCAGATTTTGGCTATTTTAAAATAGTGCTAAGCTGAAATAAGAGTGCAGAGGACATTTTTGTGTTATGTTTTGTATTTTGGAGATATTTCCCTAAGAGTGGTATGTTGGATCATATGGAAGCTCAATTTCTAGCTTTTTGAGGAATGTCTATACTGATTTCCAAAAATGCTGGACCAGCCTGCATTCCCACCAGCAGTGAAAGAGTATCCTTTTTTCTCTGTATCCATGCCAGCACTGGTTGTTCTTGTTGGTTTTTTTTTTTTAATGTTTTTGTAATGTGTGCTAGTTTCTGTGGTCTAAGATGATATCTCATTGTTGTTTTGATTTGCATCTCCCTGATGATTAGTGAAGTGGCAAATTTTTTCATTTGCCTTTGACCATCCATATTTCTTCTTTGAGGAAATGTCTGTTCATTTCTTCTCCCCATTTTTGGATGGAATTAGATTTTTTTTCTTGTAAAGTTCAATCAGTGCCTTGTATATCTTAGATATTAACCCCTTATCAGATGGGAATTGGGTTATTAGTGTCTCCCATTCCATGGATGGTCTTTGTATCCTATTTCCTTTTGAGTGCAGTAGCTTCTCAGTTTAATGTAGTCCTATTTGTTTATCTTTGCTTCCACTTGCTTGGCCAGTGGTGCTTTATCTTTGAAGATGCCTTTAGCTTCAATGTCATGGAATGTCCTTCCTATGTTTTCTTTTATGTACCTTATGTTTTCAGGTTTGATGTCAAGGTCTTTAATCCATTTTGATTTTACCTTTATGTATGGTATTAAGGAGAGAGGTTTGTATATTGCTGACCAATTTTCCCAGTACCACTTGTTGAAAGGTGTTCCCTGCTCCACTTTGTATTTCTTGCTTCTTTATAAAAAAATTAATTGTTCATAAACCTATGGGTTCATTCTAGATGTTCAAATCTATTCCAGGGATCTGAGGGTCTGTCTTTGTTCCAATACCGTGCTATTTTAATGTCTACCACTTTATAGTACAGTTTAAAGTTGGGAAAAAAGATTCTTTCCATCTTTGTTTTTTATTTGTTTTTTTTTGTTTTGTTTTTGCAAGGATTGCTTTAGCTATTCATGGATGTTTATTTATCCATATAAATTTCAAGAGCATTTGATCCACTTCTTTGAAAAAAAAATGCCATGGGAATTTTTATAGGAATTTTATTAAATCTGTACATTGCTTTAGGAATTATTGACATTTTAATAATATTTAGCCTACCAATCCATGAGCAAGGTATATGTCTTCATTTCTTTTCTAAAGTCTTTATCTGAGAGGCTTTATACGTGGTTGGTACTTGTCGGGTCTGCAGAGCTACCATCTTCATTCTTTAAGCAAGGTGGGGATCTACATGGTTTCCCCATTGTCACACTTTTAGTGTGGTGTTTTCCGTGTGCAGTTCTGGGGTTCACTGACGAAGAGAAGTGCATGGCTGTGGAGTAGAGAAGTGCATGGCTGTGGCTCCTCTGGTTTTTATTATATTCTTCTCTTTCCTTCTGGCTGGGGCGATGTTCACCTGCATAGTGGGCAAGGTCCCACACAGATATAAAGGGAAGGCTGTTTAGCTGTTGGTCTTTCTTTCTCTGGGCAGGGCCTTCCTATGATATTAATTGTAAAACTATTTTGAATAAGTCCAGTTCAGTGTTTACTTACAAAAAATTTTGTCTAGTTTACAAATCTAGCATTGTTTCAGTAGAACTGGGGAACAAACACCCAGCTCTCATTCGCCTCTCTGTGCCTTACTCCTGCAGATAACCACGCACTATTCTGGTTCTCAAGACACATCTCACTCTGGGGGAGCATCTCTTTCAACCTGGCTGTGTTCATCAACCTGGCAGTCGCACTCTTCTACCCATTTGGGGATGATGGAGATGAAGGTAATGCTGGTCTCAGTTCAAGTGATAGATATTGCAGAGTTCCAACAATTATTCTCTTGACATGTTGCTTAGCTACTTGAAGTCTCAAAATGATGATAATTTATTTCTTGTTAAATAGATTTTTTCTATATTTGTTGGAGGTAAAAGATACCTTAATTAACAAATTTCTATTTTTTAAAGAGAAAAATGTAAAATAATATTGGAAAAAACTATTTTTTTATTTCAAAGTTGGCTTGTATTTTCATAACTAAATTTTAAAACTGAATACCTTCATGCTAATGTGAAATGCATAGACCAAAAACAAGGTCATTTGAAAAGTTTTTTATTGGTCATTTTAATTCTTTGAGCATTAGAAAGGTTTTTCATTTGGTTATTTTAATTCTTTGAGCCTAATCCTGGTTCTGTGCTCAAGGATCACTCCGGGTAGGACTGGGGGTGGGATCATATGTGTTGCTTGGGATCAAATCCAAATCAGCTACATGAAAGAAAAAGAATTTGCTTACCTACTGTACTATGACTCCAGCTCTGGAAAGTTAATTTTTAAAAAAATAATTACATGGACACCCTAGCGATGAGGAAACAGCAACAACTTGATCTAAGGGACAGGTTGCCCTACCTCACCACGTTACAGTGAGATGAAGTCACAAGACGCTCTGTCCTAGGATCTGTGCAAAAACCAAGATTTCTAATTACACACAACTGACTACAACAACCGCTACTGAGTAGAACTTTTCCTGGGTTCATAAAGAAAGACTTTGGGGTTGGACAACCAACATGCCCAGAGCCTATAGTTGGTCTCATGACAGCACGCTTAATGAGTGGAGATACCCTGTAATTTTTAGGCCAAGAGAATTTTTTTTCTAATTTCCCCAATGTTTTCTGCAACTATGCAAAAAACAAACAAACAAAAACCCAAAACTTGCCACATCTGCCCCTCCCCCTTTTTTCTTTTTCTTTCTTTCTTTCTTTTTTTTTTTTGTTTTTTTTTTCTTTTTGGGCCACACCTGGCGGTGCTCAGAGGTTACTCCTGGCTGTCTGCTCAGAAATAGCTCCTGGCAGGCACGGGGGACCATATGGGACAGCGGGATTCGAACCAACCACCTTTGGTCCTGGATTGGCTGCTTGCAAGGCAAACACTGCTATGCTATCTCTCTGGGCCCTCTTCTTTTAATTTATAAATATCTTCTAGATAGAGGTTCCTACCTTTTTCTTAGAACCTTAGAACTTGAATTATTTTGATCTGACTCATATTTCATTTTTTGTTTATTTGTTTGTTTGGGGGCCATACCCATTGGCACTCGGGAGTTACTCCTGGCTATGTGCTCAGAAGTAGCTCCTGGTTTGGGGGGACCATATGGGATGCTGGGGGATTGAATTGCAGTTCGTCCTAAACAAGCGCTTGCAAGGCAGATGCCTTATTTCTAGCGCTACCACTCTGGCCCCTTCTGACTCATATTTCTATGTATTCCTACAAATTGGCAAAAGAGGGGAAAAAACAGTGGATGGGACACAGGGGCCAAGTAGTCTCAGGAACATTAAATGGGGAAAAAAGTCAGATCTAAATATCCAAGCTAAAGTCAATGACAGTAGAATCAAGGGACCCAAAATATCACAAGCTAAACACAAAATGGACCTATTACACTAATAGTCCAGGGGTCTATAGGTGGAGGTTTGGGATGTATTCAGGGAACTATGGAGGGAGGTCAACACTAGTGGTGGGAATGGACCTAATTCACTGCCACTATATGCCTGAAATACAACTTGGAAGACTTGTAATTCACATTGATCTCAATAAAATATGTTTTTGTTTGTTTGTTTAGTTTTGGTTTTTGAGGCCACACCCGTTTGATGCTCAGGGGTTACTCCTGGCTAAGTGCTCAGAAATTGCCCCTGGCTTGGGGGGACCATATGGGATGCAGGGGGATCGAACTGCGGTCCTTCCTTGGCTAGCGCTTGCAAGGCAGACACCTTACCTCTAGCATCTCCTCACCGGCCCCGTCAATAAAATATTTTTAAATAAAAAATTAAAAAATAACCATATGCTAGAACTGGGCTAAGAGTGATCCCTGAGAACAGACCCAGAAACAAAACCTGAGTATGGCTAGTGTGACCTCAAATCAAATTAATTAATTAACTATAAACCTAGATACTGAAGAGTATGTAAAGCCATGTTGATGTTTAAGGGAATTCATCCAATTACCTTTAAGGAGTAAAGACGCCCCCCTCCCCCCCACCATAACTGACAACTACTCTACTATAAAAAGGTAGGGCCTGGCAATTAGGGATGGACTGGTTAATACTGGAGCAGAGCCTGCTGGCCGGCCAGTGACTAGAGTCCCAGTCCCGCCCCCCAGCACTGCCAGGCTTGATATATAAATTGCATTAGCAAGATGCAATTTCTCTCTCTCTCTCTCCCCCCTCTCTCCTCTTTCCTTCCTTTCTCATCTCTTTTTCCCTTTCTCTCTCTCCTCTCCCCCTCTGTCCATCTCTCTCTCTCTCCAACCCAGCAGCTACAGGCTTCCTCCTTCTGGCTCTCTAGCCAGTGATCTCTCTCTCTCTCTCTCTCTCTCTCTCTCTCTCTCTCTCTCTCTCTCTCTCTCTCTCTCTCTCTCTCTCTCCTCCTTTCTCTCTCACTCACTCTCCTCCCTCCCTCCTCTCTCTCCTCTCTTTCTTTCTCTCTCTCTCTATCTCTCTCTCTCTCTGTCTGTCTGTCACTCTCTCTTTCCCCTCCCTCCTCTCTCCCTCCCCACTGGTTGGATTAAGTTGCTAGTCACTACATTTTGCCTCCCTGTGTGGGTTCAAACCACTAACCTTTGAGTTATCGCTACAGCCATATTTTATATTGAAAATAAGTTGATCAAAATATTTCTGGGGCTGGAGCAATGGTACAGGCTGTAAACTGTCTGTCTGCCTTGTGCACACTAGCTTAGGACGGACCATGGTTCAATCCCCTGGTGTCCCATATGGTCTCCTAAGCCAGGAGGGATTTCTGAGTGCATAGCCAGGAGTAACCCCTGAGCGTCACCGTGTGGCCCCAAAAAACAAAAAAAAATTTATTTCTACCTTAATTATCATGACTAAAGTATTTTGTCACTTAAATGAGAAATTGAGAGGCTGTGACAAAATATTCACCATAATTCTTTAAATGTGGGACTTCTATTTAAATACTATTTTTTATTTGGTTTTGGTTTCGGGGCCCTGTATTTTATACTGTATATCCCCTCCCAACCCTCTCTTCTTATTCCGCCCTTGGTTTCTTTCCTTTCCTGTCCTCCTTTGAGTCTAGGTATCTCCCCCTTTGAAATTATGCATTCCCTTTTCTTGTTATTCTGTACACCACAGCTAAGTCAGATCATCCAGTATTTGTCCTTCTTCTGACTTACTTTACTTATTATGAGATCCTCCAGTTTCATCCATATTGCAAAAAAAAATGCATGGTTTCATCCTTCCATGCAGCTGCATAGTTTCCCCACTGTATATTTATGTTTCGTTATCCACTCATCTGTTGTTGGGCACCCTTGCTGATTCCATATCCTAGCTAAAAGCAGGCAACAGTGGAGTGGATGAGAAAGTGAAATAGCAGTAAGGAAGCAGCAACTAATTGACCAGGTAATATAGGAATGTCAGGATGCTACAGGAAGTAGAAACAGATTTTTCCTTGCCATTTCATTAATGATGTTAACCTCATTGCCCAAGAGTATGCAACTCTTGTAAGTAGATAAGTTTGACATTAAATAATGAGTTGATTCATCTGCATACCAATGCTGAGAGCAGTTAAGAGAAGTGTAAAAGGTTATATGTAGAAACAGTTCTGGAAATCATCTAACAGCAAACCTTCATTTGATAGGTGAAGAGGGGTCAAAATTGGGGCCAGAGAGATAGCATGGAGGTAGGACGTTTACCTTGCATATTCGAATCCCAGCATTCCATATGGTCTCCTGAGCCTGCCAAGAGTAATTTCTGAGCATAGAGCCAGAAGTAACGCCTGAGCATCCCTGGGTGTGACCCAAAAACAAAACAACAACAACAAAAAAAGGTTCAAAATTGACAGGTCTCGGAGTAGTTTAATGGTCTTTTACCTATCTTGGGACTTACATTAATAGGATTAGGTACATATATGTGGCAAATATTCATGTATATGGGACAGGCTTTCCCCTGAGAGCCCTTCCTTGACCATAGGAGCCAATGTACACATACTCTGCTGCCACCTATTGAAGAGAACTATGATGGTGACACAAAACACCTTTGTAACTTCTGTTCTGCCTGCTCAGGAAAAGGCCGATTGCCTGAAACATTTTCAGTACTTGCCTAATAACTCTTTGAATGGCAATGAGGACAGGATTATGACAGCTAGTGCTGTTTTCCATTTGTATGGCAGCAGGCCAAATGCTAGAAGCACTTGACATGTATAATTTCCCTCCATCTCTCTGGCAGCCTGTAAAGTGAATACTTTATTTTGAAGGATGTAGAATTTGAATCTTAGGGAGATCTGTCCAATAGTTCAGGAATGAAGTCCAGAAATAGATGAAATTGATATTTTTGTAGAAATTTCACAAGGCATTTAGCACATTTCTCTTTTTCTTGGGGCGGGGGGGGGGGGTGGTTGGACCACACCTGGTGATGCTCAGGGGTTACTACTAGCTCTGCACTCAGAAATTGCTCCTGGCAGGCTCAGGGGACCATATGGGATGCTGGGTCTGTTCTGGGTCAGCTGCATGCAAGGCAAATGCCTTACCTCTATGCTATCACTCACGCCCCGAATCAGCACATTTCTAATGGTGTCTGGACTAATCCTCTGGCCTCAGACAGAAATGAGATCTCAAAAAGCATGGCTGGTTGGAAACATGGTGCTTCACCATCAGATGCTTGCAGCAACTTGACTATTCCAAAGATCGAACAGGAGTCCGCCTGGTAACCAAGGGAAGCTCACCCTTGGTATCAGGCATGGAGATGGCACTAAAAAGGCAGGGTCGAGTAAGTTTGACTGCCATTTGCTATGGGATCCTTGAGTTATATTTGAGTGATGAGGTCACATTGGATGAGACATTTAATCTTAACTTCCAGATAAGGTTAATTTTTTTGTTTGTTATTGGGCTACACTCAGAGTTGCTGAGAGATTACTGTTAATTCTGTGCTCAGGAATTATTCCTAGGGGTACACAGGGGACCATATGGGATACCAGCAATCTATTTCATGTCAATCTATTTCAAGTCAAATGTCCTATCTGCTATCACTACAATCCCATGGTTAGATTTTTGTTTTATTTAGTTTTTATTTTAGAGCTAAACTTGGCTATACTCAGGCTTTACTTCTGGCTCTATACTCAGGAATTAATCCTGATAATGGTCGGGACCATATGGAGCACTGGGACTTGAACTTGGGTCAGCTGGGTGAAGACAAGCACCTTACCTGATATACTATCTCATTATCCCCAAAGATTAGATTTTTATTTCTTTTTTTGTTTTGTTTTGTTTGTTTGTTTTGGGGTCACACCCAGCAGCACTCAGGGGTTACTTCTTGCTCTACGAAATCGCTCCTGGCAGGCTCCGGGGACCAATGGGATGCCGGAATTTGAACTACCATCCTTCTACATTGAAGGCAAACGCCCTACCTCCATGCTATCTCTCTGGCCCCAAAGATTATATTTTTATTCGAGTTTGCTATAGCTCAGTTCCACATTGCAAATTAGGAATAATGATGAGGTAACAAAATCAAGACTGGCAAAATTGACCAAAGAAGGAAAATTCTGAACTGGAGGAGAAAATTCTTTAAAGAAAAGTAGAGCAGTGTCTTTGTAGCTGGACCAATACTTCCCAGAAACATTTTGAGATGACTTAAAGATGTACTATACTTGTGCTGATCATGAAGTTTCCTTTCTTGAGGTGCTATGAAATACAATAGACATGAAAGAATGCAGATTCAAGTTGAAAGAACTCCCATTAATCAAACGTTTGGAAATTCTGAAGGAAAAAATATAAGAAGAAAAATATATATAATAACCCATAGAAGAAAATATGAATCCAGCATTTATCAGTGATTCCACTTTCCAATATTTATCACAAAAACATTGATTCAAAAACATATATGCACATTATGTTCATTGCAATATTAAGTACAGTACCCAGGATATGGAAGCAATCAAGATATCCAACAAGATTATGAATAAAGAAGTTGTGGTCTGTATGCCTAATGCAGTGGTTCTTAAATAGTGGGGCGTGCCCCCAGGGTGGGGCTCGAGGCTCTGTAAATGGGGGTGCGTTTGACCTCAGCAAACACTGTCATAACAAGCTAAGCCCCGTGTTTATGGCTCTGTATGTCTCTGGAGCTGAAAGTTGCTGTGTCCTGCTTCAAACCCCGCTTCGAAAAGCTATGCATTGCCAAACATACTCATTGTAACCATTAATTCAGACATCACCTCTGATTTAAAAAATCAGCTCAAATTATTTTATATATTTTTATTTTGCAGGTTAAAGTTTTTTTTTAAATAAAGATACTATTTACAGTCACGGGGGGGGGGGCGCGAAAATGTTTTCTACTTCCCAGGGGGGCATGACAGAAAATAATTGAGAAGCACTGACCTAATGGAACACGTGAAGCTATAGGGAAAGATGAAATCCTTAAGTTCTCTGTAACTGTGATGGACCTTGAGGGCATCGTATTAAGTGAATTAAGTCAGAAGGAGAACAACAAACACCAGATGATCTTTTAACTGTGATATCTTTTATATCAGAAACTAAAAAGGGGATAGGCAATAATAAACAAGGACAAATTCTTGACTTACCAATTGGTAGAAGTAGGGGGGATAAAGAGGGAAACTAGAGGAGAAATAACAACAGTGGAGGAAAGGTATTGGGCACTTTGCGGTAGTGAAGGTGTGATGATTTCTTTTTTTTTGTTTTTGGGTCACACCCAGCAGTGCTCAGGGGTTACTCCTGGCTTTGCACTCAGAAGTCACTCCTGGCAGGCTTGGGGGACCATATGGGATGCTGGGATTCGAACCAGGATCCGTCCTGTATTGGCCGCATACAAGCCAAGCACCTTACTGCTGTGCTATTGCTCCAGCCCCAACAATGACGTTTTATTAACAAGATCATGAAAAATTTAACTTTATTATAGGAAGAAAGAATGCATTACAGGCATGTTTATTGATATGAGATCATTTTTCCTTATGATGCTTCAATTAATAAATATGTAGAAGAATGATGGAAATAGATTTTAGGCAATATTTGGGAAAACATCACAATAGTATCAGCAATGTATGCTAAAATTAATATGTGAATGTCAGATGTAACAGGGTAAGGAGAAATAAGATATTGATATAAACTTAAAGTATTACCTCACAATATAGTTATTAATTAATTACCTAAGGAAATGCATAACTTTAAAGTATAGAGATCACTCTAAGTGATCAATGTCAGTGTCATTGATCTGTGACATAGTACCCCTGGGGGCCTTTTGATACAAATAATGGACAAGAACATATCGTTTGCACCCCTCCAAAAAAGCACAACTGAGGACAATCTATACGAAACTAAAGAGACTGTACAAAATAATTAGCCAGTTCTCTTCAAACTTACAGAGGACAAAAATTGACAACTTGTACAAATAGACTGGAGAGATGTGATAGCTAATTGCTCTTGTGTAATTCTGGTCCAACAGAAAGACATTAATTGGGCAATTGACAAATCAATCCAGGTCTCTAGATGAGTGGAAAGTGGTAGATAATGGTAATTTCCTGATTCTAGTCCTGATTCTAGTGAAAAGGCACATGGGAATACTGTATGATGTTTTCAATGACATATAAATATTATGTAACTCTGAAAGAGTTTTTGAGATGAAATCTTTAAAAATCTGAAACTCTGGGTAGAGAAGTTGATCCTCAGATTACTATGGAATGGGGAGAGTCTGAGAAGTAAAAGTTCTGGGCCAGAAAAGACCTAGGGTTAGCCCCATCTCCCCTTATGGGCCTCTTTGGGGACAGAGGGACAGGAGGGAATGGGCTAAGCAAGGTTTTCTTAAGTATGTTTACAACTTGAGAAATCCAGGACATGTGGTTTACACTCTGGTTGGAATTAACCCAATAGTTGGGTTTTCCTTCCATGTCATGGGTTTTGTGCTCCAGTCTCGTTTAGTGCCCCAAAGGTACTGGAGAGGAATGTCACTCTGGCAAACCCCAGCCCAACACTAACTCTTCACCACCTCACAGTGCCATATGCTGCCATCTTTGCAGAGCTCAGTTGGAATGTGTGTCTGAATCCTTGGTTGGGACTGGGTTTCCATTGCTAACTGCTATCTCTTAGGTTAATGGGGAATTTGCAAGCAGGAGTGGGAATCTGCTGGTGTGTGCCACCATGATAGAGATCTCCTAAACCCCACTGAGGTTGAAGATGCCAATCAACCTTCCTGCCCCAGATTTCAGGGCAAAGGCAGGCTAGTTAGTGAGGAAAATTGCCACTCCAGGGGAATTTTTCATATCTAGATACAAAAAAAAAAACCTAATGATTTTTTAAAATTATATTTAAAATCTGGTACAGTTCCTTTCCTCTCAAGTGCTTAGTGCTAAAAATGTTCTCGAGGATGATGTTCATTGTTTCGTGAGAAAGCAATATTAGTTTGGGTGTTGGCATGTATGCCAGGCACTATGCATGGGTCTCAAGGTGTCCTAGTCCTCTGGAACTCATGGTCTAGTTCAGGGATGGAGCAAAGACAGAGGCAAGGTGGCAAAGATCACCATGATGAATAGAAGGAAATGATGGCAGAGAGGTGAGGGGAAAGGCAAGGCCCAGTGGATATAGAGGAAGAGAGAGAAGAGACAAAAACAGGACTCTCCATTCTCAACTTTGCATTATTTGGGAGAGGCAAAGGTTCTCACTGCATGGGTTTAATTCAGGGTTCAAGCTTTGCTGTTAGAATTTCCTAAAGGAAATTTTAAAACATATATAGTGATTTCTTAAGACTGCCTCATTGGTGGTGGGAATGTTGCACTGGTGAAGGGGGGTATTCTGTTTATGACTGAAACCCAACTACAAACATACTTGTAATCATGGTGCTTAAATAAAGATTTATATAAAAAAAGGAAAGAAAGAAAGAAGGAAGAAGGAAGGAAGGAAGGAAGGAAGGAAGGAAGGAAGGAAGGAAGGAAGGAAGGAAGGAAGGAAGGAAGGAAGAAGGAAGAAATTTGAGTTAAAAAAAAAAGACTGCCTTGTTGTCTAAGCTCTCCATGCTCTTCATTAGACCATTGACACAAATCTCTAGAGTCCAGAAGGGTAGGCCTTTCCTGATGGAGGAAAACTGTATTGGACAGTCTACACCAGGGGTCTAAAACTCTAATTTACCTGGGGCCACAGGAGGCAAAGTCAGTAGTAAGCCTTGAACATTGGGGGGTGTGACCCAAACAACTAAAACAAAGCAAAACAAAAAAAGATTCCTCTAGGGCAGGGCCACAAAATGTTGTATGGAGGGCCGTTTGCGGCCCGTAGGCCGAGAGTTTGAGACCCCTGATCTACATCATCTTTGTTGGAGAGTTTCCATTTGATTTCTTTAGCATTAAGTCTGCAGTAGAAAGAAGGGTGATGTAAAGCATGCTCAGATGACAAGACTGCTGGGTAATCACCCTTTTAGATAACTTTTCACTGTGTTCATTTCACAAGTATCTATCAAATATTAAACCATGGGGGAAGTACTATTGCAAGTTAGACACTGAGTTCATTCTACATAGGGTTCCAGCACTCGGTTGCCTGAGCATGGTGCTCCTTCCCAGTTGAACACTGGGCACACTGTCTGGGAAAGCATCATCCAGAACCAGAAGTGAGCATCTTTTCTTGTGTCAATGGCAACATCCATTGTGTCTGTCAATACCCAGCAGAACTTTCATAGAATAGTATCACTCTTGGCTTAGGAATTCTGCTGAAGGGGCTGTAATGACCGAAAGTTGCTTTGCCTGGGAAGATGTTGACAGCATCCGTAAACTTGCCAATCACTGTCTCCTAATTCCTGTGGCCATGCTTTGGCACAGAGGCTTTCTCTCTAGAGCATACATTCTGCAGAACCCTATGCACAGGAGAGGAAGATTGGAGGTGCTCTGTGCACCTGAATTGTCCCAGAAATGGGGGCACTGGGTGCCCAAAGAGTGCCTCAGCTAACATCATTCATATTAGCTGTGTTGTTAGCACTGTCAAGAGACAGGTGGTAAAGGTCATCCATCAGCAGTATAGGTGACCCCTTGTTTCCCAAACCCCAGAGTAATTGTAGGGGAGCATAACAGGTGAATAGATCCATGAAATAAATCACTTCCTCATTGCTGGTGGTGTTGTGAAGGAACCAGCTTCACCAGAATCAGCAGGTCTGAGCCACTGCTGTTAACAGGTACTTTGTAGTATCTTGGTACTATGTAGTATCTGCCAGGATCTTTCTGACTTCTTTGGGTCTTGCAGCACTGACTCTGAGCTGAAGGTTTTCACAGGTCTGCATGGGAGCCCTGAGGGTTTTATCTCACAGATGTAGACTTGAGAAAAGTGGACAATGGGGAGAGTGAGCCTCCTTGCCCTGTACCTGGTCTTCCAGGAAAAAAAATTTAGCTTTGTCACTGAGTCAATGTTAGTTATGGGTTTAACTCTATTGAGGAAAGGTCTTCCATATGGAATATAGAACCAGAAAATATTGGGCTGAGTCGAAGCCAATTTAGAAAAAAAAGGCAAATACAAAATGATGCTCTCTTTCACTGGTATGATAAAAAAAAATAGTAACAAATGTCCAAAGGTAATGAGAATCAGCCTCCAGAACGGAGTTTGCCAAGGGGAAGAGGGTTAGGGAGATGATAGGGGTCTCGGGACATTGATGAGGGGAAGTTGACAGTCTAGTAGGGGAGTGGCTTTCAACGTTGTGTATGGACCAATCCTTCACACTAATGTACCTCAATAAAAAATGGGCAATGACAGTGAGGGTGTGATGAGAGAAGTTGCTAGAGGAGAAATCTCCAGTTTTGGTGTAATCCTCTGATTTCACAGGCTTCTGGATGGGCTTTGAGGTCCTAGAATTGATCTGATACACCCAGGAGTGTGACCTCTTACCTCAGTTCTGCAAACGAGGCCTAATTGACATTGGGGGACAAATCCAGTCTCATCACAGTCTGTGAGCTGCACTTCTTTTTAAAGGAAATCGATGTATGTGGCCTTTGGGGCACTTGCAAATTTTGTTTCTATTCATACTCATAGTCCACATTAAAATGTGTATTAAAGAATGGTGTGTAACATATACAGTATTATATATCAACATCTGGATATGCAACATCTTGTATTAAGAAATTTAGTTTATAACATGTAGAACTTTTGCATTCTGATGACTAAATAACTCCAAACGTTTTGGGGGTCTTGGGGACCACACCCAATAGTGCTCAGAGCTTACTCTTAAGGTTCTATGTTCAGGGATCACCCCCAATATGTATGTAAGGGATCAAACCGAGGTCAGCTGCATATAAGGTAAGCCCCTTACCTGGTCCATCTACAGCATTTACTAGAATTTGTATTAGACTTCATATTTTTCACACTCATTAATTTTCCCATCTATCTCTACCCAACTTACACAGATGTGTGTTTTAACATGTTCTAACAGTTAAAGCTTGGCTTTTACATAATGAAAAGTAGGCTGGATTTTTCTCTGTTCTGAATTTTTCAGAAAAATCTATGATATAGATACTTGATCATAATACAAACTAAAACATGATTACTGTGAAAAACTAATGCCACACAATCTGACTATATGATTATCAATGTTAATTTTTTTCAAATAATATATATATTTTTTATTTTATTTTATTTTGGTTTTTGGGCCACACCTGGCGTTGCTCAGGGGTTACTCCTGGCTGTCTGCTCAGAAATAGCTCCTGGCAGGCAGGAGGGACTATATGGGACACCAGGATTCGAACCAACCACCTTTGGTCCCGGATCGGCTGCTTGCAAGGCAAACGCCGCTGTGCTATGTCTCCGGACCCCAAATAATATTTTTTTATTTACACACCTTGGTTACAAACATAATTGTGGTTGTGTTTCAGTCATATAGGGGGACAGCCCCCATTACCAGTGCAACATTCCCACCACCAATGAGCCAAATATCCCTTCTCCTTACACCGCCCCCACCTGTACTCTAGACAGGCTTTCTATTTCCCTCATACATTCTCATTGTTAGGAAAGTTCACAATGTAGTTATTTCTGTAACTAAACTCATCACACTTTGTGGTGAGGTTCATGAAGTGGGCTGTAACTTCCAGCCCTCCTCTCTTTTGTCTCTGAAAATGATTGCAAGAATGTCTTTCATTTTTCTTAAAACCCATAGATGAGTGAGACCATTCTGAAGACACTAGCTTAGCCCCCTACATTCTCTCACACCAAACCATAAAGTTTTACAAGGCGAAGCTCCTCCTATTTGGCACCCTAGGAATTCTTTCCAACCTAGCAGAGTCCTTGAAAAGCAAATCATAGGTATTTTCTGACTCTGGGGGAAATCTCCTGTTCATTTTAATCAAGATTTCCAGTAAGAGTATTCTATGAAAAATATTTAACATGCAATTCTTGTTTGTTTGTTTTTTTTCTTTTGGCCACAACTGGGACTGCTCAAGGATTATTCCTGACTCTACATTTAGGAATCACTCTTAGTGGACTTGAGGAACCATGTGTGTTGCCGGGGATCAAACATGGGTTGGCTGTGTGCATGGCAAGTGCTCTACCCACTGTACTATTGGTCCAACTCCAAGCATATTATTCTTATAGGAGAGAAAGATGACAGTTCTCAGTCTTCATGGTAGGGACATTAGCAAGATTGTACTTAGCCAAAAATCAGTCACAGACTTTCTGCAGATGTAATCCCGAGTAATGTGTTCAGTTATATTTCTTGTAGACATACACTGTGTAGTATGGGGTACATTGGTGCCCAGTGTCTTATAGCTTACCTCACACCGTACATAAAGTAATGTGGCAAATATATAAACATTTTCTGGTTTGGTTATATATATGTATATATATATATAATTTCTTTATTTAAGCATTGTGGTTACAAGCATGTTCATAGTTGGGTTTCAGTTATAAAATGTACATCCCCTTTCATCAGTGCAACTTTCCTGCCACCAATGTCCCCATGTTTTGTTCTTGGTGAAAAGAAACTTCTTTCTTGTTTTCCAGGTACACTTTCTCCGTTGTTCTCAGTTCTTCTTTGGATAGCAGTTGCAGTCTGTACCTCTGTGCTATTTTTCTTCTCCAAGCCTGTGGGGATCCGGCCCTTCCTTGTGTCTGTAATGCTCAGATCAATATATACCATAGGCCTTGGGCCTACATTAATACTTCTTGGCGCTGCAAATGTAAGTACTGAAGCTTGTACTGTTGTAGATAATTAAAAAAATAGAAAAATGTAACTAGATGCTTCAATTTTATTTATGCAATCTATTTTAGTTTATTGTGAATCCAGATTAATGACAGTTCATTTTTTACCTTCTTTATTTCTGAAAGATTGAAAATGCATAATAAAAATTTGATATGTTTAAGAAGGTAGCATTTGGGGCATGATCCAATTCTGCAATGAGTTTAATTCAATTTTATTTTAATGCCACAGTTAGCATCCTAAAGTGAATTCCAAATAATCCCAGGAAAATGAAGTCAGATTCTGAAGAATTTAAGGCATGCCTTTTATAAAACAATCATAAAGTGATGCTAAATGAGAAAATAGAAATTGGGCTCGAGATGAACAAAGCCTATAAATTTGTAAAAAGGGTTTTTGATAAGGGTTTTTATTTCCCCACTAAAGCTTAAAATATTAGGAGACAGGAACACATTTCAAAAAGTTGAACTGGTTAAGTTTTGTCTACATAAGGCAGAGTACTTTTCCAAATAGTCAGCCCTGTACCCATGGAATGGAATTTTAAAGGGAACAAATCAAGTTCTGCCTGGAAAAGCCCTAATAGGCCTGAAGGAAAGGCAAGTACTTGATGGAGAGAATGGATTGTGGGTGGGTTTGAGACAAGGCTGGTTTGTCCTCTTGTCCTAATGTACCTCTTTAACAGGTTTCTGACAGTGTCCTGGGTTCCAGGCTCTGTATATAGGTCTTTGCTTTCCTGCTACAATATACATTTCTTCTGGATTGTGATTGTTCAAATCAGAGGTTCCCAAACATTTTTTCTCTTTTTGTTTTTTGTTTTTGTTTTTCTGTTTTTAGGCCACACCCGGCAGTGCTCAGGGGTTACTCCTGGCTTTCTGCTCAGAAATAGCTCCTGCAGGCATGGGGGACCATATGGGATGCCGGGATTTGAACCAACCACCTTAGGTCCTGGATCGGCTGCTTGCAAGGCAAACACCACTGTGCTATCTCTCCGGCCCCACATTTTTCTCTTTTAAGAAAACAAAACAAAACAAAACAAAAAACAAAACATGCATCAGCTCCCTACCCTGAAATCTACCTCTTTAAGCAAAGAAAACAGAAATCCCCATCCTCTAGCCATACTCCAAGCTACTACTACTATTCCATAGATCATTCTAGTACTCCAGGGTGGACAGTATCACGGTGGTCTTTGGAAAACATGAACTGAAACTCTGGCACTGAACTAATGTTTCTCAATGGTGTTGATGGTTGAAAGATTGTCTTTGTATTCTTACATCTTTACAGTGCCTTGCACATTAAATATATGGCAAGTATTTATCAAACATGAATAAATGAATAGCCACCTGAGCCACCAAGACCTATAGAACTAAGCTTGCATGGCCAGTTTAGTGTTTCTGACCAATAGTATTATGTTTCTATAAAACCTGGTCATAATCTATGACTGCTTCTGGCTAATGAGAATGTTAGGCAACTAAATCAATTGTTACTGACTCCCTGTCAGTACAGGGGAGTGTAGTATATGTGCTTTCCATAAGGAATCCATAAATTACCCAGTGAACTGTTTAATCAAATCCTTGAGGGCATGAGTCATCACAGGCTTAGATGAAATCCTGTCCTCCACCATAATCCATAGCATCTCTTTCTACATGTGGAAGGCTTGCACTTTTGAAGCTATGGATTTGTCTAGATTTTTCAACCTAATCATGAATTTATTTTATATTTTTACTTAAAAAATACAAAGACTATATGTCACATCATTTAATGACACAAATCATAATCATAAACAATAATTGGCTGTCCATAAGTCAGTAATCAAAATAAGAAAATCCAGGTTTGATCTATGAAACAGATGCTAGAGTTGAACTCAAAATAACCAACATTTTTCTGAACTTTGTTATCCAATAGACTGAAAATATCAGGAGGTAGAGGCCATATATGATCCCTGCCATCCAGAAACTTCAAGAATCTATAAAGAGATTAGGAATGACATTTTAATGTCTATTGGGGAAGCCACTAACATGTGGAGTCTTTTTTTTTCCCCCACCAAGGAACAACATAAACAGATAACATCTGCTAAGTTTGGGGAGAATAGTTTCCCATAAAAAAAAAAAATGAGAGGTGATGTGAGCTCAGTCTTTCTTCCTGAACAGACACATCCACATACGAATCCTCCCCATCAGTGGTTCAATCCCTGGGAACTCCAGGCACCTGTAGGCCTGAAATAGCTTTTGCAAAGCCTCAAACCATACATGCTGACCTGCCAGTCCAGGGCATTTTGACCATAGAAAATCATCAACTTGCAATTGATTTTTAGCAACAGTAGGTAATTTTAAATATCAAAGTTTAGTTGAGATGCTGCTGGGTTTCTCTGTCTTGTCACAGAAGTCATCTCAATATTTGAGATATGTTTCAAATTTTCCATTTTTTTTTCATTTTAAATCTTATCTTCTTATAACTCAGTGCTGCTTATTCTCCACATTGTGTTTGTAGTTACTGGTCCAGGAAATGAACATTATTTTGGAAATCATAAACATCCATTTTATAAATTTTGGATCAACTTAAAATGTTATGCCATTAAAGTTATTTATAAATTATGTATTAATAACAAAAACATTTGTAGACATATGAATGCTATATAATTTAACTGCTTCCTTAATTTTTGTCTAAGTTTTTAGTTTTTGTAATAAATATTCATTAAATGCCTATAAAATAGCTGTTAATATTTCTCATTTACAGCGATTTTTCCTTTCTAGTAGTGTCAGGAAGTATATGACTTAGTTTATGGCATTTGTACAACATTTAACTTTCAGTTATTCATAATATGAAAATTTTTCCTTATGCTACAACTCCATTTCTCCATTTTGCA
The DNA here is from genome assembly GCF_024139225.1 of Suncus etruscus. Taxonomy (NCBI): domain Eukaryota; kingdom Metazoa; phylum Chordata; class Mammalia; order Eulipotyphla; family Soricidae; genus Suncus; species Suncus etruscus. The sequence goes on from NC_064858.1 coordinate 22,666,854, forward strand.
GAGAGGCAAAGCAGAAGGTGTTTTGAAGAGAGTGATAATAGCAATTAGCTCATTTCAGACTTCCTAGTTACATCTGCTTCCTTGGTTGCTGTTCATCTGTAAGAGGGAATTACTTAACATCCAAATTCACTTCCATATTGTGTCAAAGCCTCCAAATCTCTCACTCACACTCTCACTCACTCTACAATTCATACACACACTTACTCTCACACACAATTCAATCTCACACTCACATACACTCTCTTACATTCAAGCACATTCATTCATGTACACATTTATATACTCACGCATTTACAGACACTCATGTGGTCACACCCATCCTTCACATATCACACACACTGTCTCTCATACACACACTGACACATTCACAGTCACACACTCATACCTTCACCACAGTCACACACATACCCAGCGGCACTTCTTATTACATTCATGTACACATTCAGACTCTCACATATCCCCTCAGATCATTTGCACCCATGCACTAACACAGAGACACACTAATGTCTCTACTCTAACCTCCAGATGCAGAGTCAGAAATCAGAATCAACTCCAGAGCTGGTATGAAACCAGCATGTGTTCCATTTGTTCAGATCCTCCATTTTACACTGCATGTTTCATTGGCTGTTTGTAAGATTTCTGTGGTAATTTGGGCCATGTCAGAAATCTTTCTACACTTTGAATATATTGGTTTGTCAAGCCCTGGGATACCCTATCACTAAAAAAGGTTGTTTCCATCAATTGTCTCATTTAGAAGGTAATAGAAATTGAAAATGTAGTTGACACGTAATTTAAGAAAGTAAATGAGATTTTATTTATTTTTTGGTTTGGGAGCCACATTTAATGATACTCAGGGGTTACTCCTAGTTCTGCACATGGGACTCACTTCTGTTGGGCTTGGGGGACCATATGGAATGCTGGGAATCAAACCTGAGTTGAACCCATGTTCCAGCCTCATTTGGGGGGAGGGGGAGTGGAGTCACATTTGATGTTGCTCAGGGATTACTCCTGGCTCTGCAGTCAGGAATTACTCCTGGCTATACTCAGGAGAACATATGGGAGGCCAGGAATCAAACTGGGTTGTCTACATACAAGGCAAGTGCTGCACTCTCTGTACCTCTTCAGTGTCGCAGTTTTATTTTTATTTATTTATTTATTTATTTATTTATTTATTTGGTTTTTGGGCCACACCTGGCGATGCTCAGGAGTTACTTCTGGCTGTCTGCTCAGAAATAGCTCCTAGCAGGCACGGGGGACCATATGGGGCACCGGTATTCGAACCGACCACCTTTGGTCCTGGATTGGCTTCTTGCAAGGCAAATGCCGCTGCGCTATCTCTCCGGGCCCACAGTTTTATTTTTAAGTAAATAATAAACCATTTGGGTGGGGGGCTTCAATTTATTCTGTTCAATAGATTCTGTTTTCCCATAGGAATCATGTGAGATGGAACTAGAATTCTTGATCACGGATATAGACTCAAATACGACAAAAGCCTGATGCCAAGAAGCTGTAATAAAGTAGTAAGATTTGAGGTGCAGAGAATACTAGAGCGCAGTGAGGTTCCCAGCTATGACTCATTTGCAGCCATTTCATTGCTGAGCTGAGTGTACAGCATCCTCTAGAGACCAGGAGGATTTATTTACCAAACTAACCAATGTCTGCACCAAGGTTGTAGCCCAGGAAGCCTGGCCCTACCTGATTTTTTCCACTGCACAGCCCTGGTTAAAGTCCTAAAGGACAAGTCTGTGCACCATGCAGTACATAGAGAAATACTACTGAACACATAATTAAGGTACCTAGTTAGAATGCACAAACTTGCTTACTGTGTCCACTAATTAGCTAATTAATTAAGGTCTTAACTAATTAGTTAAGTTGGATTTTGTTTTGAGAGAATTATCTTCTCAATCTTTGTTGTGCAGTCACTGTAAAAGAGATTGAAAGTGCTTACAGTGATAGTCTTTCCTTCTCTTTTGTTTGTTTTGGGAGCCACATCTGGGGTTGTTCAGGGGTCATTTGGGTGGGGAGGTTGTTGTCAGGAGACCATGTGCTGTTGGGGATTGACCCTGTGCCTCCCAAGACTAGGCAAGCACTCCAACCCTTTGATCCATCTCCCTGGCACTCCACCATCACCCAGTTCACCCACCCCCAATAATTAAATGAGGACTCCAAGGCTAGCTTTGAAGAAGTAAAGAAGTAGGCGAAGGCCTTTATGGTCAAATATGTTGGTGTCTGTGGGTTGACCCAGGCAGCCTTCTTACCACTCTTGTGCTCAGCTCTCATACCTCCCTCTTGTGACCCTCATGGACCCTTGTTTTATAAACCATATTTGGTTCAAGACAAATGAAGGACTACATAGATGGCAAGTCAAGAAAGGAGTCAGTGTCTCACTCTCATAAGTAGGCCCACTTTCATGGAAGTGTTCTAGAAATATAATGTGCAAGTCTCAAGGTCACCCAGTAAAAAGTGCCAGTGTTTAGGTTCTTTTCTGTGTTTTGGGGGGGATTTGGAAGTCACACCCTGTGGTGTTCATAATCAATTGCAGGTCCATAGTGCTGGGAATCAACCCCATGACTCCTGCATGCCAAGCATGGGCTCCAGCCCTTTGAACTGTCTCCTCAGACCCAGGCAGGCATTTTGACTGGTACCCATTTCTCCTTGGTGACAGCACATGCAAGCACATTTTTGTGTTTCTAGTTGCTGTAGTCACAGGGCCCCACTGCAAATGCCACCACTCTCTCTATACTCAGCACAGTCCAGAGAGCAGTGCCTGCCCATCGGCAATCAGCTCGAAGTTTAAAGAAAAACAACTTAGACAAAGAAAGTGGGTCTTTATTTTCCATGCAAAGATAAATAGTCAGAGGCCCTCTTGGTCCAAAGTGTGGATCGATTGAGAAATAAATTGTACTGCTCTTTCTGAGGTTTAAAAATCTGTGAAACTTGCCCTCTGTGAGCAGGTTTATAAGTGATTTTCCTATAAAATTATTTTACTGATTCTGATTAGAGAGGTAAAAATCAGGAAACGAAACAGACATCTGTCCTAAGAGCATAACCCCTTTTTCTGACAAGTTGTAATTCCAATTTTTTTTTGAGGGGGGTGTAGGGAATTGGGCCGTACCCAGCTGTGTTCAGGGAACATTCATGACAAGGCACAAGGGACCATCTGCAGTGTGAGGGATTGAACCAGGTCAGTCACATTCAACGCAAGCAGTGTCCTCCCTCTCTCCAGCTCTATAATTCTAACTTATAACTCTAATAGAATTTTATTTCCATTTTGTATCAATGAATGTAGCGATAGAATTGAGGTAAATGGTATAAATTTAAGCATGAGCCACTGAAAACAATTTTTTTTTTGATTTTTTGGGCCACACCCGGTGACGCTCCTGGCTTGGGGGACCATAACGGACGCCGGGGAATCGAACCGTGGTCCAGGCTAGCCCTGGCAAGGCAGACACCTTACCTCTAGCGCCACCGTGCTGGCCCGAAAACAATTTTTATGTGTAGAATCATGATTCTTAATTCCCTTTCTTGCCCATTTTCTGGATTGTTATGTCCATGAATGTATGTTGTTAAATGCAACCAGGAGCTCCTTTACCCCTATTTTCTGAGACTGGAAGAGCTACTTCTCACCCACGAAGCTTGTGCTGGAGAGGAAGGAGCAGGTACACACAGGTTGTCCCTCTCTTAAAAAGTAGCACAGACCAGGACTGAGCTGAATGTCAGGTGAGATCCACATCACATTAATCATTCCAAAGGCAATGATAGGATCCATACCACCAATGGTTGAGATGATCAACTGAGAAACATGTAGCAGAGGCTTGAGCATTTTAGTTGCTATGTTTTGGTTTGGTCGGCTCCCTTTTACCACATCTCCATAGCCCCTGCCTCATTTTATCTGTGTGGATTTGGACTCCAGAAGAGGAAAGAACTTTCTTTGAGCTTTTCATATTTCACTTCCACTCAAAGTGTCCTGTGACTTCTAAATGCTATCTAAATTCATTCTCAGAGGGCAATGTCTTTCACACATTCATTAAGAAAAACCCACAATAGTTCAAGAGGAACTACTGTCAGCAACCAAGAGGAACTCTGTCTCCAGAGTTAAGACTGGGAAGATGAAGCCCAATAGGGCCGCTCAAAGGTAGTTAGGAAGAATGAATAATGGGAGTATGAAACCTGGAATACTTTCATTGATGACTAGGAAATAAAATGGATTCACTGGTTTATAAATAATGCAATGATTACAAAATCCAAAATATGGCAATTGTTTGTATTAACATTTCTTCAGCATTTATCTTATAGGTCATAGTTTCCAATACTTGCAGTATTAAAATTCTATATCCTAAAATTCTGCTACAATAGGCAATTTAAAATGTAGTTCTCATGTAATATTTCACATGTCATATTTAATCTATATATATGTTTTATGTTCTAAGGTAATGAAAAATAAAATTTTACTGATGTGTGTGTTCAAAATAATACTCAGTAGAAAAAGTCAAAAACTAAAAAAATTGAGGCCCGACAAAGAGCACATGGATTAAGATACTTGCAAATCTCTTATATATCCTGGCATAGTGGTTGGGAGTAAAAGCCATGGATCTAGTGAAAAATAAGTTTTATCTATACCTGATATTTATATGAGTTTCTATATAAAAAAGGCAGTAACATCCCTTTTCTTCCCTTTAGCTCTGTAATAAAATCGTATTTCTGGTGAGTTTTGTTGGGAACCGAGGTACATTCACTCGCGGCTACAGAGCGGTCATCCTGGATATGGCATTTCTCTACCATGTGACCTACGTCCTGGTCTGCACACTGGGCCTCTTTGTCCATGAGTTCTTCTATAGCTTCCTGGTGAGTTCACTGTATAGGCCTGGGTCTGCTGCAAAAACACACAATGCTGCTTCTTTTGCCTCTTTCCTGGATTTTATTTTTTTAGAGCAGAGCCTGACATTTGGGACAAATTATGCTATTTCTAAAATTTCTGTGAAAAAGCTCGAATTAATATTTTTTAGTGCATTTTTCTCCCTTCAGAGAAATCACAGAGATGGTGGAATCCTCTTCTTCTCAAGAAGGAATCACTGTTACTCCACCCCTTATCCCAGGCGCATAGCTATTGTTTCTGCCAAATCTGAACTTCCTTTTGCATTCAGTGATTTTTTTTTTCTCACCATGAAGAGAAAGATGGATCTTCAGGAATCATTGTTTTTTCTTGATAATGCCACTGCTTTTCTGTCAAATAGTATGTTAGGAACAGTGAGCAAACTACCATCCTCACAGAAATATGAATTGTTTTGAGCATAGACTGGCAGTATCTGATGTACCCTTTATTGTTCAGCTCATTTGCATAGACCTGGCTCATTATATATTTGTCAAAACTTACCTAGAGTTCTTGTTCTTGTGTTCTGTTGACTGTGTGTGTGTGTGTGTGTGTGTGTGTCTGTCTGTCTGTCTGTCTGTCTGTCTGTGTAGGTGTGGGGTATTTGTTTCCTATTTTCTTGCCATAAGCCAGGAGAGGGGCCAGTGAGCATGTGTTATGATGTTTCACAATAGAATGGCTCAGGTTGGCATCCTGATGCCACAGGGGTATCATGCACTTAGCTTCACGCAGGAGTGAGCACTGCTCAGTAACCACGTTGAAGCTCTCCCACCTTAGTCTTTCTGGTCTTGAGCATAGAACCCTTGCCTCCTGGCCCCAATAGAAGCTGAAAATGAATCATTTTCCATTTTCTCTCAAACCCCCCAAAGCTATAGCCCCAGCAGCCCAAGCTGCTGTCTCCTGTGTTCCTACAAAATTACCTCCTCTGCAGTATGTTAGATCATTCAGCAATCAGAAGTGAGTTGTTGGGTTTTTTTAGTTAAATCACCATGAACTTCAAAGCTACAGTTATTCATGAATAAATTTCAGTTATACAGTGTTCTAATACCCATCCTTTCACCAGTATTCACTTCTCTCCATCAGTATTCCTCCTAATCTAGCCTGCCTCTATGATAGATACTTTAAAACTCATTGAAGCTTTCATCTTCTTCAGCAAGATCATATTGTGCCCTTCCCTGACCTGTCCCATATCACAGTGCAGGCTTACTACTACAAATTAGTTTTTGTTCCTTATTTTTATTGCCTTTAGACATGTGTTATTCCACTATTATGTTTTTTCATATCCCACATATCAGAGAGATTATTCTTGGTCTACCCTTCTCACTCTGACTAATTTCACTCATGATACTTTCCAGTTTCATTCATGTAGCAGAAAATTGCATGACTCCATCTTTTCTTACGGCCAACTAATATTTCATTGTGTAGACGTACTAGTTTCTTTATTCATTCATCTATTTTTAGGCACTTGAGCTGTTTTCAGATTCTGGCTATTGTGAATATTGTTTAGTGAAAATGGGATGCATATATGTTTTCTGCATTGTGCTTTAGGGACTTTGGGGTGTATCCCAAGGAGTGGAATTTCTGGGTTATATAGAAGATGAATTCCTAGTTTTTTGAGGCATGTCCATATTGTTTCTCAAAAGGCTGGATTACTTGACATTCCCCCTGCAGTGAATAAGGGTCCCTTTTCCCCTCATCCATGTTTTTTTAGATGTGTACCAATCTCTGTGGTATGAGATAATATCTCATTGTTTTGATCTGCATCTCCCCAGTGATTAATAATGCAGAACACTTTTTAATGTGTCTTTTGGCCATTTGTCTTTCTTTGAGGAAATTTCTGGCCATCTCTTTTCCCCATTTTTTGATGGGATTGAATTTATTTTCTTATAGAATTCTACCAGTAATTTATATCTTGGATATTAACCATTTATTCAGTGATGATAAACAAATAGTTTCTCCCTGTCTGTGGATTGTCTTGTTATTCTGGACATCATATCCTTTGAGGTACAGAAGCTTCTTAATTTAATGGAGTCCCATTATAAATCTTTGTGGAAGCTGAGTTTTTGCTGTTCTAAGAATAAATGAATTTCATTTCTGCCCTGATTCATGGGCAAACCTCCATGTGAAAAAAGTTGACTTGTGATCTCTCCAGGCTTATCCTGCCCCTGAGTTTAGTGCCAATAAGCCGTGTTCTGTAACATTTTTGTGCTTCAGCCTTCATCTGTGAAATGGTGGGGTTTGTACTTGTACCTGCAGAGCCAGTCAAGAGGTAATGTAGAATCTGAAATGGTCTGTGTGTCTTTGTTTTCCTGCAAAGGATCCTGACGAACAGAGATGTGTTTGCATTTGGTTATGAAGTGTGCCTTCTTGTGTTACTGCCCATTTATGTTACCTAACTCTTCTCTACTTGTGTCCTCTTGGCTTTGATCAGTGCTGATGCTAATTCTGTGTCCCTACATTGGCCTTGAAGAAGGCCATGTTGTAGTTTAAAGCCCTAGCAGACAATTGTAATGGGCATGTTTCAAATTCCCAATTTTAAACATATATTGCTATTGTTTTTTTAACTATCTAAGCTGTGTCCAAAAATACAGTCCTTAACCCAATATAAGAAAAGCCACACTCTGGGTTTCCCTCTCAGAAATAAACAGAAAGAACTATCCTAATGGGATCTTACACCCCCCAGATTACCGTTCCATGGATCAGAAACTCCACTTGCCAGGGCTTTAAAAGCTGCAAAACTTCGGAGCCCACTAATCAGTCCTTTCGTTAAGTCAACTACATACTTAAAAGAGTTTTTAAAGCCAGAGTGTAAATAATACGGAAATTGTGTTTGCCTTAGTGGCTCTATCTGCACAGAAGAATCTTTTGTTTTGCATTGTTTAGGGGCCACATCCAACCAGTACTCAAGAGCCACTCTTGGCTTCTGCTACAGGTAGCTTTCCCATAGGTTCTTGAGGTACATTTTGATACATGGATTGATCCAGGTTTCCCAGATGCAAAGGATTTCCTCTTTTTTTGAGCCAGCTCCCCAACCCCTGTACTGAAAAGTTTGTTCTTGAGTTTCTAAGGCTGCCACTCCCACTGGGAGTTAGATAGTCAAACACTTAGACACTTATCTGTCTTTGAGAATAATAAAAGTATCAGATTCCTAAAGTGAGCAAACAAGATATTATCTTGACATCAATTATCTGCAAGACAATTAGACTAGAAATTAGACTGCAAGACAATTAGACTGGTTTAGGCTCAGTCTTCCGCATCTTGACACCAATCCCTGATTGTCCGGCTAGTGCAGAAATTCTCAGCGCTGCCCAGAAAGAGATGCCAAATCCAATCATACCATTTTTGAAAATATGACTCACATGCAAGCCACCATTTATTGCTTTTTCTGGATTTTCTGTGTGCTAGGAATTTAATTCGGCCTCCCATATGCTAGCTGTATGTGCCATCACATGCAGTTACATTACATTATCTTTCTAAACCCACTTTGATAATGAAACATGTACTTTCTAATGTATGCTGTCAACTTTTAATAAATAGAGCTGTAAATGAAGTAATCTGAGTGTTGACTAAAAATGTCCAAGACAAGCTTCAGCTCTTAATAAATGTAGAGATTTCCTCGAGAATAGTTTTGAAACCTTTGAGTTATTTGTTATTATTAGCAACACCTGTGCTAGCAGAGTGTTAGTTCCTTTTTCCTAGGTCTACTTCCTAGGGCAGTGATGGCTAACCTTTTTGAGCCCGAGTGCCCAAACTGCCGCACAGAACCAAAGAATTTCTTCAAAAGTGCCAGCACGTCAATTAAACCTTAATAACAAGATTTTAGTATCTAAAAACTATGCGGCAAGCTCTGCGTATCTTGATTGTGGACCTTCCCTCGTGCCAGCTGCAAGCCTTCAAGTGCCACTGTTGGCATGCGTGCCATAGGTCCGCCATCGCGGTTAGGGCATGTGCTAAAGCAATGGTTTTTGCCTTCTTCTTCCCCTTCAGTAGGAGAGAAATTTGCATTTCTCAAGTCTGTTCAGATCTCACCTTTTCTCCTCTGTTAACCTCATTCAGTTGTCCTCACCACTTCTCCCCCAACCTTTGTTCAAACACTAATGTCAACCCAGTCTCTTAGGAGAATGCTAAACCAGAGTTCTCGTTTTAGACATTTTACAACATTCCAGAAGCAACTGCAAAATACCAGTAGCATTAAACAAAAGGAATACATAGCTGAGTTGGTTGAGTTACAGTTTTTCTAAATCCATATTGTGAAATATCACCATTTTTTCTACATTCAGATTTGAAGCTATGTTCTTTCTCCATCTGCCAATGTAAAGATTCAATCAGCAAATACATGTTGTATGTTATGTTAAGAATTTGTTGTTGATGTGGAACCCCTGAGCTCAATCCTACCACTACAGTCAGAAAAAAAAACAAAACACCTTTTTTAAATTTAAAAACATTCATAGATTGAAAATGGAGAAGAAATGTATGTTTGGGGATGGTTTTGTTGGTTGTAAGCCACAGCCAGTAGTTTTCAGGCTTATTCCTGGTACTGTGCTCAGAGATGACTCCTGGTGATGGGCTTGGGAGACCATATGAGATGCCAGTGATTGAACCCAGGTTGACAAGGCAATCACCCTACGTATTGTATCAGCACTCCAACTCCTACTTGTGCTCAAATTTAAGATGTAAAGAGGTGGGCTATTTTTTTTGGGGGGGGGGCCACACCCAACGTTGCTCAGGCGTTACTCCTGGCTGCCTACTCAGAAATAGCTCCTGGCAGGCACGGGGGACCATATGAGACATCGGGATTCGAACCAACCACCTTTGGTCCTGGATCAGCAGCTTGCAAGGCAAATGCCACTGTGCTATCTCTCCGGGGCTTTTTTTTTTTTACAAAGAAACTTAAATTTGCATTTGTCTTTGTAATTACCTTATTACCACCAACCATTTTATATGTTTTAATATTACTGAAACGAATGTGACCACTGGCTTTGATATGTTCATATTCTGAAATCCTGTATTTTGTATTTTCACATTTTGCATTTCATGTTATATTTTCACATTCTGTGATTCAATAATTTGCTTTTTTTGCATTTGATGGTCCCATATCTTGCATTTCTGCATTCTGTGATTCTGTGTCTGGTGGTTCTCTATTTTATATTTATGTAATCTGTGGTCCTGTTCTTATTTTTCCATGTTTCTTACCTGTGCATCTTGTGTTTCTGCATTACAGCTCTTTGACCTGGTGTACAGAGAAGAGACGTTACTCAATGTCATCAAGAGTGTGACTCGCAATGGCCGCTCCATCATACTCACGGCAGTGCTGGCACTCATCCTGGTCTACCTCTTCTCTATTGTCGGCTTCCTCTTCCTGAAGGATGACTTCACCATGGAAGTGGACCGACTAAAGAACAGGACCCCTACAGCAGGTACTGCCAGGGTGTTCTGGACTGTGCATTGGGGCTCCCTGTGGCCACGGTGCTGATGGAAGAGATGCTTCTTCAGTCTCTCCTGTCATTCACTCACCACTATGTACTCCTCTATGCCCCTGATTGGCTCTCCAAGGCCTCATGCCTGGACCTTAGAGCCTCATGTGAGTTTCTGAACACCCAGTGAGGAGTAGGAAGTCCCCAGTACTCCTTCCAGAGCTCAGAACTCTGCACACTCTTTCTTTTCTTACTGGCTGGCGTTCATTACAGTCCCTAGAGGGATCTCTTGGCCAGCTGGAGCTTGTAATGGGATGACCAGGCCCGGTCTGCCTCCTTCAAACTTGCCTGGACCCCTGCATCTGTCTATCTCAGCAGGTGACCAGAAGCCTGCTCCAGGCACACTGGGATATGACTTGGGCCCAAGCACATGGAGATGAACGCACAGCTACCCTCGCCCATCCTGGGGATTCTGCCCAAAGATTCCTCATGAAAGCAAGTTTGATGCAAACTGCTTCAGTCAGCATCACCTAGCCACAGAGTCTTTTGACTTATTTTCAAGCAGGAACATGTCTGTAGGGTCTGTTCCACTGTGCCAGAGAGCACTGAGATGGGTGCTGGGGACCCAACAGGGATCTAGCCATGAGGACCATTGCCCTTCCTGTGCTATGCCTCTCCCCATACATCATTCTTACAGACCATCTCTGTGGAGGCTGGTGGCTAGAAGCCCAAAGGAGCCAGCCACTCTGGGCAGGTGTCCCTGGCACCCCTCATGGAGCCATGTGTGTATTTGGCTCTGGAGAGGGGCATGGTGGCACGTCAGGTCTATGATGTTATTAATACCTTATTTTGGCCCCTCTCGAAGGTAGGAAAGGCTTTTAGTGGATTGGCACATGAACTCATTCTCTATTTATAAAGTCACTTCACTAAGCAGCACTGCACCCAGAGTTCTAAACTCACTCTCTGTGTGGTGCCCACTCCCTGGCCACAGGTACCCACATTCTCTGTTCTTAGGTGGCGGCCGAGTCCCGACCATGACCTTGTCTTCGCTGGAAGGCACCTGCATGAAAGAGAATTGTTCCCCAACCATCCCAGCGAGTCCAGGTGGGTCTCCCATGCCACTTCAGACTGTGTCTATTCAGTGCTGCTCGGTGGTGCTACAGATGGTGTTGTGTTGCAGGGGACAGAGCAGGGACAACCTCCTGGGTTTGAAAGGCCACACCCAAGGTTTGGTTTTCCTCAGGACTTCCTGCCCATGTCCACATACTGACAACCCTCAGGCTGGCTTCACCCCATGGGTGGTCAGGCTGGGCTGCTGAGCCTCCCATATCACTCCTCCCCCCCACATACGCATATGCACACTATCCTTGAGTTCCCCACTCTCCATCTCATCTTGGGGCTCAGAACTTGGCAGCTGTTTCCAGAATTTGTTCCATTCCCAGCCAGGCCTCCAGTGCCTTTATCATTAGCCACAATTTCCATAAAGTTCTTCAAAGACATGTACTCACTGAAGTGTAAAACTGGATACCTCTTAGCACTTCTCTGGCCACCTCAAACAAGCTTCTGTCAGCCTTCTATTGTCACCCCCTTTCAAACTTAGCACTTTCCCCATTCCCCAGAGATGGTAAATAATATTATTTTGATTTTTTATTTTGATTTTACTTTTGGGGGCCAGAGAGCAGTTAAGGCATTTGTCTTGCATGTAGCCAACCCTAGTTTTATCCCCGGCACCATATATGGTTCCCCTGAGCACAGACAGACTCATGAATAAGCCATTAGCATTGACAGGTATGCCCCCGCCCCCCAAAAAATACCCAGAAAAAAATAAAAGTATTTTTTTCTCAGTGCAAATATTTTAACAGCATGACCCCAGGAGCCTCATTTCTGCTTGCTTTCATCTCATTATAATATCAAAATTACTTTTAAGCAAGCTGTATATGCTACATATCACCTGCTTTTGGGAGTACAGTCTTGTTTTGCCAATGAGAGATTATCTTGCCAGAGTCTATATTGTCGGCAAGATCTAAGGGACCCTGCAGAGATGCTCAGTATGTGGTGCCAGCATTCTGGGACCCTGAATCTTAGAGCACAGGTCACACAGTGGAGGCACATCCCAGGAATGGTTCCTGGCTCTGTGTATACAGAAGCTTTCTGGAACTCTTTCCCAGTATTGAGTATGGCCTAGTGGTATGATTAATTGTTCCATGCTTTGTCTAGTTGCAACCTGAGTGTTAGAGAAGATGACATGAATCCTCTGTAAAGCAGTAGCCAGTCCCCAGCACATTGTGTGGTTGAAGACAAGTGTGGAACCTGGTGTTCCTGTGTGCCCATAGCAGTCCTATGGGGCTTGGTGTTCCTGCAGACCTCAATCCTCTTGTTAGATTTTTGTTTTACTTTGATTTTTAAATTTATTGGGGAGAGGCATACTCAGCAATCAATGCTCAGGGGTTACTCCTGGCTCTGCATTTATAATTCACTCTTATAGGCTTGGGAGCCATATTTGATGCTGGGGATTGAACCTAGGTCAGCATTGTGCAAGGCAAATACCCTCTTCACTCTACTATCACTCCAGCCCAGACTCAGCTCTCATAAAACTCACAAACTTGTTGGGAGTGGGGGGGGTCCAGGGATCCGGTGGAATGTGTTAACATCAGTTTCAGGAGGAGATGCCTAAGAGATGGTAGGATGTGAGAAAGCAGACCCTGTCCATTGAGACTGACTATGAGGGAGTCAGAGTGCTAACCAGCATGGCAGGAGGAAGGAGTAGGGCCAGTGAGGGCCTGTCCTGTTCAGGATTTGATAGTGATAGAAATCAGCCCCACATTTCAGGTCACAGCACTGAAGGGGACCCAGAGGGAGTCTCTAAACCCGCCAGCCAGTGAGTTCTTGGGGTCTTGGGTTCAAATATTTCCCACCTTCTGTGGCTGTCTCCTAGCTTAGAGGAGTCTCTGAGTCTCAGACTAGCATGAGTGACACCCGCTGTGGGCACCTCCTCTGTCTATGAGATGGTAGGGATGCCTGCCTACATGGCTGCTCCCCACTTCAAAACCCTGTTCACTGCAGAGTGTGGCTCCCTTACTGGCCTCTCCCTTTTGCCAACACTGGGCTTTGCATGGTGACATTTCTTGTCATCTCAACTCAAGGAGAGGGGACACGTAGTAAGTAAAGGCTGGGGGCTGCTCAGCACCCAACAGACCACAGGTGGGCTCTTCCCACCCACAGCTCATAGTATTGGGTGAGACTCTTGTGTGTGAGGTGTGCTTGGTTTGAGGTTGTCACTCTGGGGACTGTTCTGATAACTCTGTGGGGTTTTTCTGAGAACAACCCACAAATCTGTACTTACAGAACATCTCTTCCCTTGCTCTGTGTACCAGGACATCTCCCTCTCAGGTATCCTAGCCCAGAGGCAGTATCCATCCTTGGGGAAGGGATTGATGACACAGCTAAGACTGTGGTCAGGCAGGGACATTTCCATGAGAGACAGAAGAGAAGGGTGACAGGGTAGTGTTGGATCGTATGGAGAAGGAGACAGCCCTCCCCTCTAGCAGGCTGCTCTGTACTGGGCACTATGTTTGTCTCATGTCTCATGTCCCCTGATTCTTTTTCTTCAACAGGTTCAGTGGTCCAATGGGTATGAACACAGCTCCTGGTGAATCTTTTGACCATGCCACCTTTCTATTTCTGCCCCATGAGTCAGACTAAACTCAAAAATGAGAGCTGGATCCTGGGTATAGACTCTGGGTGTAGGCTCTCAGTGTCAGATTCTGGGAGGTCTACAATGTCACTAGATTTAATCATGATTTTATATTTTATATTTTTTGAGCTACATGGATTTTAGTTTACAAACCCCAGAGTTTATCAGTGACAGCCTTGACTTGTGACTCTGAACTACAGGTCCAGACCTGCTTGTAAGTGAGCAGGTAGAGGGACAGACAGAGGGACGAGCATAGACATGGTGCTCAACAGTGGCTGGTGACCAGATGTGGGCAGGATTGTGGCACTTGCCTCACACTCCTTATTCTCTTTCCAGTGAAAAAGAAACAAACTCAAGGAGAACTGTTCTAGAAAACCCAGGCCTTCGCAAGGCAGCTTATAAATAGTCACATTATTTTCTAATAGAAGTCACTTGAATATACAGAAGGGGGAGGGCACCTACAGATGTCTAATATTTAATGAGTGGTTCAACTGTAATCTGTTTTGGCATTTAACTTTAATAAAAACCAGGGATGGATAGTAGAACCTACTTGGCCTTGCTGCCACAGCACATTTTCACTGTGTACTGGGTGTTTTATTTTCCTAGTTAAATTCTTTAAATCCGTATTTCCATAATGAATTGATTATAAGTTTAAAACTAACAAACAAGAGAGTTTCAATTGCACTCAAGAGTTTCAAATATATCTCAGTGGTGATCTAGTGCTTAGAAACCATAAAAAATGAGTAATTTCATTATTGAAGCAGAAAAAGGGGCAGTAATGGCACTTACTAATAAATAGTCTCATTTAAACCTGTCCCATATTATAAATAACTTAAGCTCTTAGCACCTCAATTTAGGATGAAATATTTCAGATACAATGGAATATATTGTTATTCCTTTCTTTACATAGGACATTTTGTTCCTATTATAAATTAAAGAAAAATATTTTGCTAACACTCAACTGAGAAGGAGGAGAATTTAACATCAAACTCTTCAAGTGTAGAATTTATGGAGCTTGCCTAAATTCTGACTTTGTGGGCTGGAATGATCAAACGGAATCAGGAGTGTACAAGGTGATTGCCTCACCCTGAATCCTCCCCTCACCCCACTTGTTCTCGCTTTAGCTGGCACTGCACTTTGTGTTTCTAGCCATCTGGTGGCTTCATTAAATAAATCCTACTTTAGTAAACATAAATCAAAATTTTAAAATCGATAGATTATTACTGTCCAAGCCTATGGCTTGAAAAATAAAGGTTTTTTTCTATTTGTCAAACCATTTTAATAAACTATTGTACATATTTGTCTGAGTTTAGTCTGAGGGGCCATCCCAGTGTGAGCCACCAGTGGTACATGCTGTGCATGGGCCATCCCCATGGGAGTTTCCTGTTTGGGTTAAAACCCTTCTAGTCTGTGCTGTTTAGTGCAGGGGGCATTTGGTGAGCTTTCAGGCAGCCCTGGAAAGACTTTATGACTTTGCTCCTTCAGCAGGCCCCACGCTGTCAAGGACCCTGGATAAGAAGCATACCCGGGTGTCTTCTAGGGACATGCCTATAGCCAGCACATCCCTTCCCCCACCAGCCTCTAGCTTACTGGGTGAGGACCTGTACATACTCAGGAGCTCTGGAGACCCAGGCCTCACACCAATTGGGCTCTCACCGAGTCCTGCTCATACTATTCCCTTCACCTTTAGAAGAAAAAACATTTCCACAGACAAGAGGTCACATTCTCTGTCTGTGATGGTTATGTGGATATTGGGGCCCTTGAACAGCTGGTGTGGTGGCACCACCAACAGGTGGACCCAGCTGTGGAAGTGGGTAACCAAGGGGCTTGATGGTGTAAACAGCTGCAGTGTTTCTTTTCTGGGTGTTTTCGTAGCTGATGAAGAGCCTGAAGATGGTGTGGAGAGGACATGTGATACCCTGCTCATGTGTATCGTCACCGTGCTGAACCAGGGCCTCAGGAATGGTGGCGGTGTGGGAGATGTGCTCAGACGGCCTTCCAAAGACGTGAGCTGGGGAAAGACGCAGAATCCTGCTCCTACCCTTCCTGGGTTTCCATAAAATGGGGCTCATTTTTAGGATTAGGATTGTTAGGTTAGAGGAATTAGTGTGTAGCGGGGGTGTCCACAGGCCTCAATAGTTCACAGGTGTGGCCAGTGGAACCAGTGACTAGCATTCTAGGAGTCAGGATATTATTTCCAGCTTGAAGTCACACCCACAGGCCTGGCATGGGCACTGATAGCAGCCTATACCACAGGTCTGGGCTGCTCTGGCCTGGGAGACCTCTTAGCCTGAGAAAAGCCACTTTCCCTCTCCATACAGGAATGGCCTCCATTATTTACCCACAAGGAACATAAAATATGAGCAAATGCCAACAGGGTTTGTGTCTGAAAATAACAAGGCCAGAAAATTCCTGGTTAGCTCACAAAATCTCAGGAACAAAACTGGGAACTAGAGAAATTCCTACTACCTGCCAGCTCCGAGGTCTCCCGGTCAGGAAGCCACAGGACTGAATGATTTTTAGTGCATATCTGAACTCTGCTACTCAGATAAATCTGAACTTGGGCTAGGTAAAGCCAAGGGAAAACTTTCCTGCATGCTGGGTAGCCATCAAACCTCCACTGCTTCCACCTGCTGCTGGCAATGACCACGTGCCTCCCTTTGAACATTTAGACCAGGGGTCTTCAAACTACAGCCCGCGGGCCACATATTGTATTTATTCCCATTTTGTTTCTTCACTTCTAAATAAGATATATGCAGTGTGCATAGAAATTTGTTCATAATTTTTGTTTTTACTATAATCTGGCCCTCCAACAGTCTGAAGGACAGTGAACTGGCCCCCTGTTTAAAAAGTTTGAGGACCCCTGATTTAGACCCTCCCTGGATGTAGGGACTGGATTTTACAGAAGGGATGGCTCTGGACAGGCTGGGAAGTTTCCTCATACCTCTCTGCTTTTCCACTGTGGAATTCATTTTTGTAGCAGACATGCATGAGCAAGTTCCTTGTGGAGACAGTGTCTGCCCAAATGTTCAGGGATACACATTTCAGCATCTGTATTGCAGGAGCCTCTGTTTGCTGCCCGAGTGGTATATGACCTCCTCTTCTACTTCATCGTCATCATCATCGTCCTCAACTTGATTTTCGGCGTGATCATTGACACCTTTGCTGATCTCAGAAGTGAAAAACAGAAGAAAGAGGAAATTCTCAAGACCACTTGCTTCATCTGTGGTGAGTGCTCGTCGAGCCTGAAGACCACTGGATGAGGCAGCTGCCTAGGAGGGAAAGGCCAAAGATGATTTTCATTTGTCATGCTTTTGGGGAACGTATTTCCAAAGGCTTCATATTATGTAACTGAGTGCTGGCCTGGGATGCTCAGCTCCGAGAATCTCCCTGAAGCTGTTTTGTCATGGTTCCTGCCACCAGAATGATTCCCTGACTATTATGTTCCAACATGCCACAAAATACCCAGAAAACTGGCAACTTGTTTGTTTTGTTAAGATAACAGTAGCTTGGGCCCGGAGAGATAGCACAGCGGTGTTTGCCTTGCAAGCAGCCGATCCAGGACCAAAGGTGGTTGGTTCGAATCCCGGTGTCCCATATGGTCCCCTGTGCCTGCCAGGAGCTATTTCTGAGCACACAGCCAGGAGTAACCCGTGAGTACCGCCGGGTGTGACCCAAAAACCAAAAAAAAAAAAAAAAAAAGATAACAGTAGCTTAGAGAGTTTCAGGTGGCAGGGGTGTGTCCATTCCAGACTCACCACCACAGGGATTGTTGTTACCTTCCACCCCCTTCACAACTGTCCGCACATCCTCTTCCTTGTCCTCTGGGAAATTGCCAATCTCTTAGAGCCTGAAGGGTGGTGGTGAAGGTCCTGAAACAGTTCAGTGGTGGTGAAGGGCTCAGTCCAGCAAGGAGATACTACTCAGAACTTGCAGCAGGCTGGCTACACACTGCAGTGCTGGGGCGGCCATGCAGCTGCTGGAACCAACTCAGGGCTTTATTCACTTGTGTACTCCATCCTTCTAAGCTTCTCCAGCCTTCTGAGGAATTTGGTTTGCTTATTTGCTTTCTTATCTTCCAAAGCAAGTGAACTTATACCATCTTTCTCTAAAAGCTTTGCTCGCCACAGCCCCCAAGGAAGCTAGGCCTGTGGGCTCTCTGGTCTGACCATGGTGGAAAGTGGAAAAGTGGAAGGTCCTGGAAGGGGGCTTGATGGAAGGAAAAGGTAGAAGGAAGAGTATAAGGTGTCTGGCATCATGGAATAGCCAAGCAGGATTTTATGAAAGGCCCACAGGCAGGTGGCTCATTGAGAATGAGTTGATGCCATGGAACCTTTGTTATGTCTTCCCTGTCTGATTGAGCCTTCTTGGGATAAATAAGGCAGCTCTCTGGTGGGTACATGGTTCCTGAGGAAGGGTTCTTTGGAAGAAAGTATAAATAGGCTGCACGTCTCACCTTAAGACAGGGTCTGGTCTAGACACCATAATGGCACAAGTGAAGTGAAGGCTGTTCCTTCACTATCAAAAACTTTGACTCCATGACCCCTAGCCCCACAGTAGCCTCCACACAGATGGGAGCCTTGTTCTCAGGCCTCCCATTTTCAGGCCTCAGATCACTCCTTCTCAGGCTGCATCCCACGCTGTGCTTCTTTCTGTGACCTCTGTCATCAGCTCTTTACTCTGCCCTCCTCACTACCACTTTTTCACTGGGCACTGTCAAATGGGTAAATGGCCTGGCACCCACTCACAGGCTGTCCTTTATTCTGGCTGTTGGCTGCTTTGTTATCTCAAGCACTCCAGCTCTTTGACAACATTCCTTTTCTCTTCATCTCTGTTTTCTCATCTGCACAGTGGGGAGTGCAGTGCCATGGTTTTGGAGGTTGGTGGAGAGACTAGTGAGTACAGAGATCCCATGCTCTAAAACCTGAACTCAACCTTAAGCTGAAAATTGGCTCTCAGTACATGATCCTGTCTCTTTAAGAGCTCCAGGCCTTCAGCTTTATGCCTTTCTTTAGTACATCCCAGGACCATCAGATTTGCTAATTGAATGATTACCAGTTCCAAATTACCACTTGAAGCATTTTATAGGTGTATAACTTATAAAAGGGAGATAGAGCAAGAAAGTTTGAAATAGATGTAGGCTACAAACAAAGAATCTTACCCTGTGACTCATCAATTTCTAGGTGGCTTCTATGTTATACACAAATTTCTAGGGATAGAGTCTGGTAGGACAGGAAGCATGGGAGATGCTAAATCAACAGAACTCACCAAGTAAAGGCCATTAATACAACCTGACCTAAGAATAAATTTAATTTTCTCTTCTTACCATACAGTAGAATGTAACAAGAACAATATACTTAATGTAAGTATTTAAAATAAAACAAAAACTGAACCAGAGTAATAGAACAGCCTGTCGAGCACTTGTCTCACAGGCAGCTGACCCAAGTTTAATCCCCAGCATCTCATATGGTTCCCTGAGCATTGCTAGGAATGATTCTTGAGAACAGAGCCAGGAGTAAGCCCTGAGTCACACTGGGTGTAGCTTAGCAAAAAATAAATAAATAAAATAGAAACTTTTACAAATTAAAGGATGATTCTAAGCTCTTTTAGTTGCCAGCCCTAGAGTCCTGAGTAACACAAAGCATGAGTCCTCACCCTCAGCCAATAAAGGGCCATCCTTGGAGGCATGGAGAGGAGCTTTAGAATATGCTAAATGTTCCTGTTCTTCATCTCTCACTAAAGTTTCTTAATGCATATTTCAAGAACTTAATCACAAGATTGATTTGAATAGTTGGGATGTCTCAGGGTTGTCATAGTGGACTACAAAATCATTGTAGGTAGTATGGAAATGATTCTCTGCTTGCCCCAAAAAGGTGAGTCCAGTTTAACAAGAGAGGATAGGATCCCCCTATGGGAGATCTGGCCCAGGAGAAACACAGAAGACACAGAACAGGGAGATGCGGGAGGACAAAGCAGGTGTGAGTGCAGAAGGTGGGACCCCCTAGCCTGGATAGCGATGCCCAAGTGTGGGGCATCTTGACTCAGAAGGTGGTCCTGCTTGACTGTAATTAGCTGTGAAAACGGTAGTCAGATGGGCTCTGTGGAAGTGCTGGAGACCAGGTGAGGCAGAACAACAGGATAGGCTCGGGCAGGATCCCCCTCCTCCTGGTGGTCTGGAATGACAGGACCAGGAAGGATGTGAGATTAGCTCAGGATTCCCTTACATCCACCAGTCTGAAATGGGAAGTCTGGGCAGGCACCCCATGCTTTTCCTTCCATCTGCTGGTCCCTCTTTTCCTGCACCTGAGCATGAAAGGATGTTAAGGGATGCCCTTCAAGCATTTACTATGGTTCAGTATATGAAATGAATATGCCATCCTAGAGATTATTTTCCAGCATATTGACCATCAGATGATGGCATTGTCACTGATGCCAAGCAGATGCATGCCTTTCTTGGTTTCTGTGGAGAGTCTGTTCAGCACACAGAGTATGTCTCATCTTTCTTTTCTTTCTCTCTGAGTCAGTCCTTCTGTACTCGGGATTTTACTGTTCACTTTATGTCCTTTCTCCTTTATCTGGTCTTTTTCCCTCTTGAACCAGCTCTTAAGTTTCTGCCTAACAATATCCTGATATTGGCTGCCCAATGGGTATCTCCAACTCAATATGTCCTAAATCAAATATTCCTTTCTCCACTGACTCCACCTTTCACTTTTTGCTCTGCCATTTTCATACTTAGTCATTCAAGTCACAAAGTTGTCCATTCCTCCTAAATCTGCACTGCCAATTGGGCATGGAGCCCTCTTAAATTCTCATTCTGCACGTGATCCCCCTTCAGTCTCTCCTCTTCATTTATTCAGTTTTTCTGCCAACTTTAATGGAATGCCTGCTACTTCCCAGGTCTTATCCCTGGTGAACAGACTAAACCAGACCCCAGAGTGGCAAGGGTGGGGATGGGAAGTGGAACGAGTAGTGGGCAGAGGAGGAGGCCTCATTGCTAGTGTCTTCAGGCACTGGGTCCTTGGGACTAGAATGTATACAGGGCTTGGGGGATCCTGAACTGAATCAACAGACCTAGGAGCTGCTGGGTAGATTTATCCAGGAGGAATAGAAAAGAAGGATCAGTCTTGTAGAGAAGTGTTAATATGGTAACAGCTGAGCCATGGAGTTCAGTTTAGCTGAGGAGCTTCCACCCTCCATTTTCCTTCCCCTCCTCAGTTCCTATTCACTGTTCTCCCAGTCTCAGCCCCCACCCACCAGTGTGGGGTCTCTGTTCCCAGTACTCTGTGCTACATGGCTGCACACAGTTCCTTCTGGTTCCAGCTGCCCTGAGGCCATAACTTCTCAGCCCAGGAGCACTCCCAGACTTCAGGCAGTCCTATTCCTCTCCACTGCCCCATTCCTCCTTGGCTCACAAGTAAAAGAACAGGCTCTGGAATTGCCATGATTTGCAGTTTAATATTGGCCAACTTTGTCTGGAGGCACTCACTGAGGCCACAAGAGTCTGTCTCCTCATGCTTTGTGGGTAGGCTTGATTGTGTTAATCACCCCACGGATGTGGGCACTTTCCTAGTTGGAGAAGCAAGTTCCCTTTACTCCCTCAGTCCTTTCCCCATGACCCTTACTCTTGACTTTCAAAGTGGCAATTCAATTCCCACCTCCTCTAATCCTCCCAGAATGTCCCTAGCAGCCCCACTCTTCTCTCTTCTCTACTCCCTGGGCATGTTCTTTGGTTCTGAGACCATGGACTCATTCTTGGGGGGTTATTTTTAGAGCTTTGCAATGGGAGGGAAGATGTTTAAATTAGTTTGCTGGTAACATCTGTTGGGATGTGTTCTCTGGACATTGCTAATGACTGCTGAAAAGCAGACACATCCTAACACCATTCTGGGGTCCTACAACCGTAGTTGTGCGCCCACCATCATGATCTATTTGGGAACATTTTCATGACCCCATCCTTCCTGCCCAAGTCACCACTGCTCAACTCTGACTGCACTTTAGACATCCTTCACACAAGCCATCCCAGTGGATCACATAAGCTTAGTTCTTCCAAGACTTGCTGCTTTCATGGACTATGATGTTTACATGGCTCATACTGAAGTTTGTACCAGAACTTCAGTCCTCCCCAGAAAGGGCCATTATATCATGTTTCATTGGTCCTTTCATCAGTTGATGAAGAGTTTGTATCATTCTTTCTTTGGACTATTATGACATAATCTGAATTTTGTGGTAGACATATAGTTGTTATCATGTGTGTGTGTGTGTGTGTGTGTGTGTGTGTGCATATTCTACAAATACAAATGTGAATGGGAGGTTCTGGAGAGATAGCACAGAGGTGAGGCATTTGCCTTGCATGCGTCCGATCAGGGAGGAACCTGGTTCAATTCCCAGCATCCCATATGGGTCCCCTGCCTGCCGAGGGTGATTTCTGAGTGCACAGCCAGGTGTAACCCCTGAGCACTTCCGGGTGTGGCCCAAAAACTAATCAATCAATCAACAGCAGAAAGCATCAGTGAGTGAGAACTGATAGGCAGGAGGCAGAGGCTAGTGTCTTTGGAGCCATATGCACATTCCATAATGCCTAGGGTTGGTCTAATGTTCAAGCCTAACCTGGCATCTGGGTTTACCTGTGCAAGGTGAGGACCAGCCCCATGAGCAGGGGAACAAAGCCTCAGGAGCAGGAAAGACATTGTCTAACTTGGGTCCCCAGTGGCCTCTCCAGGTGTTTCTGAGTCTGCAGGAGAGAAGGCATGGCCTAGTCACCCATCAGAAACTGAAACCCTCAGTGCAGACAGATAGGCAGGGGGAAGGGGTATGTGAGAGTTCCACTTGTACCAGTGGAGCCAGAAGAATTTCCACTTGGATTGGATTTGGGGAGGCAGGGCGACTCCTGTTTTTTTGGCTAGAACTACTGGCTGGATGGTGTTGCCATGGAATGAAAGAGCAAGGCTGGGGGTGGGATGGGACAGACTTGGAGAAAGAATGAACTTTATTTGGGCATGTAAGGCGGTGCTAGGTCATGTGAGGTGCAGCATAGCCAATGAGCCATTAAACTTTAAGATATTTTCCATTAAAATATCCAGCTCCACAGTAGAAAAAGTCAGTCCTTCACTGGGAATAGGTTTTTGTACTTGGTACCTTATTTAAGGGTCTTCTTTTAAACCCTTTGGCATACCAGAAGGGCCAGATTAGTTTATTCTTCTTTCTTTTTTCTTTTATTTTTCTTTCTTATTATGCTTAGGAAATGAGTGGCTAGCACTGGAATTCCATCTCCTGGTTTCTTCTCCAATATCTAAACTGCAAAACCAGACTGAATCTCAGCCTCCTGCCTCACTTGGCAGCCTTTTTCATTTTTTTGTAGGTGGTTCCCTTCATCGCCATTCATTCCCTTTCATCTCCACTTCAGCCTTGGAGAGGAAAGAATCTTCCTCCTTAAGCTTCTCCTTGTGTCCTTCCCTGGACTGATTCTGTGTCCTGACCCAATACAGTGTTTCCCCAAGTGCGTGGACCAGGCCCTTCCTGCATGCATCAGTACAACTGCCCTGCCCTAACTCCTCATGGCTCTCCCAGCTGCCCTCCCTCTAACCTATACTCTTGGATAAAATGTCTCTTCTTGCCTGCCTCCATTGGCAATTGGGCCTTCCTTTTCTTGCACAATCACTCTCTTTCAGACTTGTGGTCAATGATCTGGTTTTGTGTTTTTGACTCTGTAAGATTCTGCCCCTAATAGGACTGTCTGATCCCCGCAATTCGCGGGGGTTGGTGGGTGTTGACTTGATCAGGGAGAAATTGGGGCTCAGCGGTCTTTCTTCCCAGGGGTTTTATGGCCAATATTGTTTTTGTCCATGTTTGAAAGGACAAACCCCTACAGAAAAGATCTTTCCACTATACGACAGCATCTCACTTTCCTGCTGAAGTCACATCTGTCCTGTGTTCTGTTTTGCAGGACTCGAGAGGGACAAGTTTGATAACAAAACAGTTTCGTTTGAAGAGCACATCAAATCAGAGCACAATATGTGGCATTACCTGTACTTCTTAGTCCTGGTGAAGGTGAAGGACCCCACAGAGTACACGGGACCTGAGAGCTATGTGGCGCAGATGATTGTGGTGAGTGACTGCTGCTTAGACTCTCCCCCACTCCTTCCTTTCTGTCTAATCAAGGTTCTAACTGTCACTTAGTGGACTTATTCCCATAGCTGCCAGTCACCAAAGTACCATCCAGGCCTTGGTTCCTGGAAGGCTCTATGCTACACAGACTAAACTACAGTGTCTGCTGGTCATCTGGGAGGACCCAGCACCATGGGCACCATGGGCAGCTCTGCTCACCCATATCTCATCTGTTTTCTTCAGGCCACCTCCTAGTCCCTGGGTCTGGAACTTTCTCAGTGGCAAATAGTATAAAAGTTTCCTTCCAGACTTTTCACTTCACTCTCTTGTTTGGGGAGTTTGTGACATTCCGCCATCTCCTACTGTGGCAGAACACTGGCTTTGTCCCTCAGATATTTGGGGTAGACTGACAGGTGTGCTAGGTTTACGCTGGTCCCACTAACTTCCATTCACTTAAAACTCCTTATCATGACCAAGAGTATTAAGCAGAAAGTGCAGTTATGCATGATTCAGTTTGATAGACAATCATGTCATTAGCTAACTGACAAATTCTTTCCTCCTCTAGTGTGCCATCACACATTTAGGGAGTGGGCAGCGTGATCTCTGAATTAAATAGATATGGCTGTAGAGAAGATTGGGAGTATGCCCAGAGGTACTGGGGATTGTATAGTGCTAACGACCGAGCAAAGACCTCCTCCACCTTGCATCATACTCTTCAGACCCACTGAACTCTCTTAGAGGGGATGGGAAAGCTGTGTCACCTATTTGGGAATGAAACTCTGAAGACTCAGAACTCCTCCACATTGCTCAATCCCAAATCGACTTTGCCATGCATCAGGAGAGCCAGGATACCCTCCGTCAGAGAGCATGGCCTTCCCTTAAGAAGACAGATGCACTCTGGGGAGCAAGCCAGGATTGTTTTTAGATGATAATAAATTAATACATCCAGTTAGTACTGCACTGCTTTCCCTTGTCTGGCAGTACATATTTGTCTTAGGAGAACCTATAATATAATGGTCATAGTTCAGCATTTCTAGTGCTTTCTTATTGATTTGCAACCTGGCTAGGTTGTTTCTCTGCATTCTTCTTTTGGAGGGAGCTGTGGAGTGCAGAATACTCCTAACACAGTGCTTGGGGCCAGTGTGGCATCAGGTATCTGGCTCAGGGTTTCTGCACAGTCCTTTAGCCCTTTGGCCCATCTTCACAGCCTGTGGCTCTACATTCTTCATGTAACCACAGGCAGCAACTAATCCTACTTCTTATTCTGCTCTTTCCCTTTAAATTAGAGACAGTAAAGTACATGTATACTCAGTAGATATTCTTGGTTCCAAGAACCTTCCAGGTCACATCTGGGAAATGCTTTGCTTCTATCTGCTAGGATCAGGGGAACATGTAAAGTATTACATTTAAAATATGACCCCTAGGTCTGGAATAATAGTATGGCATATAGGGATTTTTGCTTTGCATGTGTCCAACTTAAGTTCGATCTTCATCATCCCATATGGTCCCCTGTGTATAGCCCGGAGTAAGTCCTAAGTGCAGAGGCAGAAGTAAGCCCTAACCACTGCTGGATATGCCCCTTCCCCAAAAAAAGTAAAATATATTCTCCCATTGCTGTATTTTGTCAAAGTTAGTGTAAATGAAATTAACACATATATAATAGGCACCCATTATGTCTCTTGGACAGAAAGTTAGGGGGTAGAAACTAAAAAGTCTTATATGTTCCCCTTCTGCCAAGGATGCCGAGGGGAAAAGGGAGGTATGCAGGGGTGTGGATAACAATTCAAAAGTAGAATAAACTAAGTTTCATGAACAGATCATGTAGGCCAACCCAGACCACTAAACTAAACAGTCCCAAGCCCATAAATGAACGAACCCTCAGGAACTGTCTTTGCTGCATCTGTTCTAGATGCAAGAAACTTTAAGGGAAGCCCCCAGATCGAAATCATAGTGGGAATCATCTTGATGCTGCCTCACTCCCTTGCAAATATCTTGGAACTCATCTGCCTGCACTGCCAGATTAAGGCAGACTTTAGTCTGTGTGATGTAGCCAGGTAGCTAAGCAACGGCAATCATAAGTGCCTAATTCCCTTCTCCCTACCAGCAAGTGTACTGCACTCCACAGGCAGGCAACCTCCCTTCAGGTACACCCTATGGGCTTGCTAGCTATCAAACAGGCAGGCCACGCTACCTAACAGCCCAGGAGGCCCAATGCACCAACAGTACAAGTTGGTTCTCTATCGTGGCAATCCAGCCACAGAACCCCTCCCTTCTCAAAATGCCATGACTCACACAGTATGTCATAGCCTAACAGGGTTGGCATCCCGGGTAAGGCCCACAGTGGAAGTACAGACACTCGTCTAATTGGGGAAGCCTGCCGTGACTGTGCTTGTCTGATTGGGGAGCCCTGCAGTGACTGTGCACCAAGACTCCAGGCATATTATCTGCCTGAGAACAAACCACCAGAACTAGGACAACTGACTATTAGAGTTACGTAAATCTAAGAAACAAACACAGAAAATCAGGTGGAAAGTGAAAACAGAAGAACAAGCCTATAAAAACTCTGGGAAAGAACTGGAGATAAGCAGACCACCTCCCTGGAAGAGTATTCTCTATTCTCAGAGGTCTCAGGAGCATGCATCAACTATCAAACTTCAGAATACTCTAACACAGATTCCAGAACTGAGGAGTGCAGTGGTAGATCTGGGAAATACAGTCGGGGCCAGGGAAGGAAAATGGGGTGGGGGACAGAGAGATTGCACAGTGATCAGGCATTTGCCTTGTATGTGGCCGACTTTTGACGGACCTGGTTCAATTCTTGGCATCCCATATGGTCCCCCAAGCTTGCCAAGAGTGATTTCTGAGCACAGAGCCAGGAGTGACCCCTGAACATAGCCGA
Source organism: Suncus etruscus (assembly GCF_024139225.1). Taxonomy (NCBI): domain Eukaryota; kingdom Metazoa; phylum Chordata; class Mammalia; order Eulipotyphla; family Soricidae; genus Suncus; species Suncus etruscus. The sequence goes on from NC_064858.1 coordinate 22,693,835, forward strand.
GTATGGCCCCAAAAACCAATCAATTAATAAATAAATTTAAAAGAAAAAGAAAATGGGGGGGGCAGTGTATGTAGTCCGCAGTGGTAGGTTGAAGCAGAGCAGCAGATAAGTGAGTTGTAAGACAAAACACTAGAACTCACCCAGACAGAACAACAAAATAAAAAAGTGAAAAGTGAAAATGCCTAATGGAAAAATCAAGAGAAACAATATTTGAGTACAGGGGTCCCAGAAGGAGAAGAGAATGGGGGCCAGAAGTAATATATAAGTAATAATCACGATGTGCTTCCCTGGTATGGTGGAGGAAACCAACATCAAGGTATGAGAGCCTAGAATGATCCAAATGAGAGAGTAACTCAAAGAGGCCCTCTGCACAACACACTGGTTAGAACAACAACAAAAGAGTCTTCAAAGCAGCAAGAGAAAATCAAGTTTTAACATACCATAGACTTCGCACATACTCTATAACATAGAGTAATTGCCAAAGTAGAAGTTTCAATCAAGAATTATGCCCAATAAGATGCCTAACAAGATTGTCATTTAGATTTGAAGGAGATGGGTGGTATCTGCAAGATTATATCACCAGAAGACTGGCATCCAAGGATGTTTTCCTTTCCTCTGAAACTGGAAAGAAAAGATACTAAATAAAAATAAGTCTACATGCAAAAGAGGAACACTAAAAAAAGAATAACTCACAGTGAAAATGGTGGGACATTTGTTTAGTGAAGATAAAGGGAATAAAGGTGCACATTTTAAAATGTTCTCGAATATAAATAGCTATAGCTCAAAACAATACATACAAGTTGTTTTTTCTGAACTACATGGCAAATCAAAGCCAAAAAAAAAAAAAAAAAACCTCATAGTACATGAACAAAAGAAGACTAAAAATAACCTAAGTCCACTCTAAATAATCATTAAAACTCAAGAAAAAGAAGAAAATGAAAAAGAACAATAAAAAATACCAGATATCAGTTAACAAACTGGCAATAAGTTGTGTCTTTATCAACTGTCACCTTAAGTTTTTGGGAGCTAAACTTTCTAATCAAAACCAAGCCCTGGAAGAATTCATATATACATACATACATATACCCATATATGTATGTATATGGAGTTTTTTTTTGGTTTGGGGGCCACACCTGGTGACGATCAGGGGTTACTCCTGGCTCTGTACTCAGAAATCACTCCTGACTCGGAGGACCATCTGGGATGCCAGGGATCGAACCCAGATTTGTCCTGGGTCAGCTGCGTGCATGACAAATGCCCTATCACTGTGCCATCATTCTGACCTTAAAAATTCTTTTTTTTTTTTTGGTTTTTGGGTCATACCCGGCAGCGCTCAGGGGTTCCTCCTGGCTCTGTGCTCAGTAATTGCTCCTGGAAGGCTTGGGGTACCATATAGAATGCCGGGATTCGAACCATCGTCCTTCTGCATCTAAGGCAAATGCCCCATCACTGTGCTATCTCTCCAGCCCCTAAGAATTCATATTTTTAAGGATTCAGAGCTACATCATTTACAGAGTTTCACTTCAGAGATAAAGTCATTAGTAAACAGATAAACAGAGCACTAATCAGATAAACATGATGGAGGCAAATACTTCATAGCATATGGGGTTGAAAGGAAAGTGTTTGCAGCTAAACTTATAGCAAATAAAATAGACTTTAGAACAAGGACTAATAAAGTAACAGGTGGATAACGATAAAGGAAGCATTTTACCAGGAAATGTACATCAGTACATATGTTCCCAATGCAATGGGGAATCAAAATATAAAGTAAATATTAAAAGATCTAAAGGGAGGCTGGAGAGATAGCATGGAGGTAAGGCATTTGTCTTGCATGCAGAAGAATGGTGGTTCGAATCCCAGCATCCCATATGATCCCCCGAGCCTGCTAGGAGCGATTTCTGAATGTTGAGTCAGGAGTAACCCCTGAGCACCGCCAGGTATGACCCAAAACCCAAAAATAAATAAATAAAAGATCTAAAGGGAGTCATTGATAGGAAAACAATGAAGGGATGCTAACACATGCTATGTTAGTGTAGAGAGGCCATAATACTAATTCCTATGTGTGTATCATGGTGCACTAAGGGGGAAACATCCCATTCTTATTGCTCTCTGTAGTTGTTTCATGACAGCTGCCCATAAACTTTGAATCATTCATAAACATAGTGTCTGCACAAAACTATTAATCATAAAGAGGTTTAAACAACTGAATCAGTGCAAATCCATCATGTTTGTCAATCTATCCAAAATATATGAGGACAGAAAATCAATAAGGAAATATTGGACATAAATGACCCATTCTACCAAATGGACTGAATAGATACTGAAAGAATCTTCCATACAAGATCAGAAGAGCCTTCTGATCTTTCCTCCAAGTACGTTAGAATGCAAAACACATCTTGATAAACTAAAGAAGATTGAAATCATATTAAACATATATTTTCCAAACACAAACAAGTGATTTAGAAATAAATTCTAAAAAGAGAAAGAAAAAGCCGAGAGTTGCAGATTAAACAGCACGCAACTGAGCAACTATTGGTTCACTGAAGAAGTAAAATTAAAGCAACAATCAGATGAGATCTGGAGAGAAAAGAAAATACTGTAAGAGGGAAGCTGATAGCAAGAGACACTTATCTTAAATAAGAAAGAGCTCAAATAAGTGACCAAATTATAGCTCAAAGAACTATAGGAAGAAAAAGAACAAAACCCAAAGTCTGCAAAAAGAAGGAAATAATAAAAATCAGAGTAGAGGAACCAGAGCCATAGCACAGCAGATATGTAGTTTGCCTTGCAAAGCAACTGACCCAAGTTCCTTCCCCGGCATCATTGCCTTGCATGTGTCTGACCCTTGTTCAATTTTCAGCATCCCATATGGTCCTCTGAGTCTGCCTGGAGTGATTTCAGAGCACAGAGCCAGAAGTAATACCCCTGAGTGCTGCTGGATGGGATGTGGTCCATGAAAGCAAAAAAAAAAAAAATTTTTTTTTTTCAGAATCGAAATAAGCAAATTAGAACCCAGAAAGATAAATGGAGATTTGTTTTGTTAAATCAATTAAATTTAGAAACCTTGCATAGACTTATGATTATGATTGCATAGACATATGAGAGAGAAAAGAATTGCAATAGAATCAGCCATGAAATAGAAGATAACACAAATTTATAAAGAATCTTAAGAAAAACTACTATGAACAGTTGTGTGCTAAAAAAAATAATCAAACAACCAAGAAGAAATATATATTTCCTTGAGTAAATGACCTCTTCAAGGCTGAATTGAGAAGAAACAGAAAACTTGAGCAAACCAGGTCAAGAAATCAAAATAGTAAATAAAAAATCTCCCAAACAAAATCCCAGAATTGATTGATAGCTTCATTCATGAAGTCTATCAACCTTTCAAAGAATATTCCAGTCTTTCTTTCTTTTTTTTTTTTTTTTTTTTTGGGGGTTTTTGGGCCACACCCGGCGATGCTCAGGGGTTACTCCTGGCTGTCTGCTCAGAAATAGCTCCTGGCAGGCACGGGGGACCATATGGGACACCAGGATTCGAACCAACCACCTTTGGTCCTGGATTAGCTGCTTGCAAGGCAAACGATGCTGTGCTATCTCTCTGGGCCCAATATTCCAGTCTTTCACTGAAGCAAACACTTAGCAAAAAAGAAGGAAGGAAGGGAGGGAGGGAGGGAGGGAGGGAGGGAGGGAGGGAGGGAGGGAGGGAGGGAGGGAGGGAGGGAAGGAAGGAAAATAAAAGAAAAGGAAAAAAAGAAGAGAAGAGAAGAAAAGAAAAGAGAAGAGAAGAGAAAAGAAAAGAAAAGAAAAGAAAAGAAAAGAAAAGAAAAGAAAAGAAAAGAAAAAAGAAAAAAATTTCTAAACTTAGAAGGGTGCTGACTTTGGTCTCAAACATCTTCTGACCAACCATGGGCAAGTTCATCCAGAGACAGGAAAAAAGTTTGTTTTCTATAAAATAAGCACAAGGAAACCCCTTTTGCAATGTCACTAGGAAGATATCAGACCTGAGTGTTGGGGCACTTGACCAGAGCAGGCTTATTCTGGTCACATGTGAGGATGGATAGGTATAAGACAAAAGGTTTGGTGTTTGCTTTTCTCAGAACAGCAAAAGGTGAAAATGTCATCCAACTATCCCTACTGGGCACAGCCATTTCTTGGACCTACAGAGAAATGGTAACTAGAAGGGGAAACAGGCAAAAGTTTTATCACTGGGGGTAATAATATCAAAAATGAAAAACTGACTGAACAAACTTACCTTTCAATTAGATAATACAAGAGGAAAATAGTGATTTGAAAATATTACAGTGGAAATAGGAAACCATAGCACATAAGAAAAATCATTGTTATCAAGTTGTAATAAATAAACCGCCTGTGAGGCAAAAGGAAATAAGTTAACATGAAAAAAGAACATTTAATAAAAAGAACATTTTTTAAATTTTTATCTTTATTTAAACACCATGATTACAAATATGATTGTAGTTGTATGATTTCAGTCATGTAAAAAACACGCCCCTTCACCAGTGCAACATTCCCACCACCAATGTCCTAAATCTCCCTCCTCTCCACTCCACCCTCGCTTGTACTCTAGACAGTCTGTCTACTTCCCTCATTCATTCACATTGTTATGATAGTTCTCAGTGTAGTTATTTTTCCAACTGCACTCATCACTCTTTGTGGTGAGCTTCATGCCATGAGCTGGACCTTCCAGCCCTCCTCTCTTTGTCTCTGAGAATTATTGCAAAAATCTTTTATTTTTCTTAAAACCCATAGATGAGGAAGACTATTCTGCATCTAACTCTCTCCCTCTGACTTATTTTACTCAGCATAATAGATCCCATGTACATCCATGTACAGGAAAATTTCATGACTTCATCTCTCCTGATGGCTGCATAATCCATTGTGTATATGTACCACAGTTTCTTTAGCCATTCATCTGTTGAAGGGTATCTTGGTTTTTTCCAGAGTGTGGTTATTATAAATAGCCCTAGAATGAATATAGGTGTGAGGAAGGCATTTTTGTATTGTATTTTTGTGTTACTAGAGTATATCCCTAGGAATGATACAGCTGGATCATATGGGAGCTCAATTTCCAATTTTTGGAGGAATCTCCATATCACTTTCCATAAAGGTTGGACTAGACGGATTTCCAACAGCAGTGAATAAGAGTTCCTTTCTCTCCACATACCCGCCAGCACTGCTTATTGCCATTCTTTGTGGTGTGTGCCATTCTCTGTGGTGTGAGATGGTACCTCATAGTTGTGTTTATTTGCATCTCCCTGATGATTAGTGATGTGGAGCATTTTTTCAAAGATGAGAAGTGCAGAATGAAGGAAAGGTAGATTCTAGGTAGAATGGAGATGAACTCAGCCTTGAGGGCAGAATCCAGCAGGGGCTCCTCAAACACTAAAGTCAAATTCCATGGCATCTAGTTATCCCACTTTTGGTTATGTACCCTCAGAACATAGAAACAGTAATTTGACAAGATCTGTTTACATTATTTTTCATAGCATTTATAGTAGCTAAGACTTGTAGATGCTCTTAAATGCCTAGCAGCAGTGCTTAGATAAAGAATTTAGAATATATGTGGAAATGGTGAAATGCTTTTTAGCCATAAGGAAAGGCAAAACCTCACATTAGAATCAACATAGATGAGTCTAGTCAGGGGTCTCAAACTCGCGGCCCGCGGGCCCTTTGTGGCCCTTCGTACAACATTTTATGGCCCTGCCCTAGAGGAATCTTTTTTTGTTTTGTTTTAGTTGTTTGGGTCACACCCCCCAATGTTCAAGGCTTACTACTGACTTTGCACTCAAGGATCACCCCAACTTTGCCTTCTGCGGCCCACAGGTAAATTGAGTTTGAGACCATTTTTCACCCTAGAAATATTCACACAATGCTGGTTATGAGTATATAAGATGGATGAACACAGCAAATGTTCACTGATAATAAAACATGAAGAATTTTATTTTAACACAAACATTCTTTTATCATCTGACTTTGTGGCTACAATTTAAGAAGCTAAAAGGATCCTATGTTGCCTGAAATCATTCGGAGAAAGATGAATCACAGTTTAATTTTGTGTGATATAAAAAGAATAATCAAATGGCTGGACTAATTAAAACAAAAGGAAAATTATAGGCTATACAACCAATTCATGGTTACAGAGGGAAGGTGAGTAGATAAATCAGGTTACAGGGGTAGAATTGGGTTTTAGTGATAAACTCAGTTTATAGTTTTTTTTTGTGTGTGTTATACTTCCTTAAAAAGGATCTGTTCCTTTAAGCGCAGAGAAATCTGATAAATAGAAACCCCTGGTAACTCATTTAGAAGCAGTTGGGGTGTGTGTGTGCATAGGAACCCCCAGCTGGAGTGTTGGGTTGGTGAGTTTGTTGGTTGTTAAGTTGGTTGGTTGGTTTCTTGGTAGCAACTGTTTTCTCCAGACAGTGACTGGATTTATTGAACTGTTTTGCTGGAAGGACTGTTGACTGGACTAGCAGTTTGCTATAAAGACCCTGGCTTATCCTACCTGTTCCCTATTAAACCTGGTCTTGAGAAAAATCCTGTCTAGCCAAAGTCGTTCCTGTACGGCCTTAGGTGGAAGGCAATTTTCTTTACATAGTAGATAAACTTACAGTTTATTATACAGTATTCATAGATTTGGGGAAGTCTTGGGCCCACACTCACCAGTGCTTAGGGCTTATTTCTAGCTCTGTGCTTGGTAGGGATCACTCCCAGTGGTCAGGGGATCCTATCTGATACCAGATAGGGTTGGCCACATATAAGGCAAGTGCCTACTGATTCAGTACATATGTCTTAATTTGTAATGATGCACACCTAAAATTTACATATTGCCATATGCAATGTCATTTCAATTAAAAAGTAAATAAATAAAAGTAAATTTTAAAATGTGACTATCTGAAATCTTCTGAATAGTAAGAATACCATCATTAAAACAAAAACCAGAAGAACAAAGTTGCTAGCCAATACCCAAAATCTAATTAACTCAGGCAACAACAATAAAAGGGATATACAGCCCTAATTTTAGAACTAAGTGAGGCTCTGAGCAGTCACTTCTCAGGTAAAGACATGCCTCTAGTCAACACATACAGAAGGTGTCCATCACCTCTCATCGAGTTGCAAATCAAAACCACTATAAGTAAACCCCTCAAGCCTGCCCTGAAACCATAAGAAACTTTAGGGAGGCAGAGGTGGTACTACCCCTCAGGAACTCTATGTTTTCATAAACTGATGATAAATTCATCAGTAGTTGGTAGAGGTCAAGAAACACAAATGGTGAGGGGTGGAGAGAAGGATCCTATGCACTGTTGGAGGAACAGGATGTAGTAGCTTCTCTCATGGAAAATAACAGGAGGTGCCTCAAAAATTTTCAAAACTAGAACCATAAGATCCAACAGGACTTCTCCTGGACATTTTTCAGGATAGTATAAAAACTTATTCAGGGGCAAATGAGTAGATAAAGATGTCTCTCACACACGGAGACACATGCTCATACACACTCTGGAACCCTACTCAACTATAAGATAACATTGAAAAAGATGAAATCTTGCCATTTTTATCAATATGGGTAGGCTTTAAGGTGATTATGCCCAAGCAGAGAGAGACTGCACAATTTCACTCATATGTGAACTGTGAAGATAGCAAAGAAAGTAGACAAGGTGAAAACAAACCCTTTGACACTGACAGAGTGGAAGTGATGGGGACGTGTAGATGTGATGTGGCTTAGAAACATGAGACCCCTCATTTAAGATATGCACAGCATGGCAGACTTACATTGAAATAGAAAAGGACAAATGCTTTTTTAATGTAAGAACAAACAAAACTACGGGATTTGGGAATACGGAAATCGTCCACAACTTTCACCATGAGAGAAAATGACTCGAGCAATGGTGACCCATAAGCCCAACATCAAAACCCGCTTGCAAAGTACTTGTCCAGAATCTCTGAATAGCCCTGTGCCCTTTCTGTTCTTCCTTTCTGCTGGCTGCTTCCCACACCAAATGTCTTATTCTTCCCATTTCAGAATTTCAGGTAGGGGAAATAAAATGCCCGTGGAAATTTTTTTTTATTTAAAGAAAATGCATCACATGATTGACATAGTTGATCATAATACATTTATTTCCAGAAAGCAAAGTTATTGGAGAAAAATGGAAAGAAAAAATATAAAATGGAAGAGAAATAAAGAGAAAAAGTAAAGTAGCAAGCTCATTTGTGAAAATTGTTATAATCATCAATGAAGTCATTAATACAATGGCAGAAAGTTTAGTAAGTTCTTGTTATATGTCCAGTCTGTTAAGTTGGAGTGTTCGGACAGCATCAAACAAAGTTGTCCAGAAATTTAAAGGTACATTACTATGAATTTTAGAGGTATATACTCAGCAGCAGGGCCTGTTGGAAGAAGGCTTGGTTCAAAGATAGAAACTATTTTTGAGGGTGTGGTTATAGCTGCCAGACTTTCCTGGAAGATGGAAGATATGGGAGAGGGGTGTCTGTACTCGCTTCAAAAGTAAAAGCCGGGGCCGGGTAGGTGGCGCTGGAGGTAAGGTGTTTGCCTTGCAAGCGCTAGCCAAGGAAGGACCGCGGTTCGATCCCCCGGCGTCCCATATGGTCCCCCCAAGCCAGGGGCGATTTCTGAGCACATAGCCAGGAGTAACCCCTGAGCGTCAAACGGGTGTGGCCCAAAAACCAAAAAAAAAAAAAAGTAAAAGCCCTGGTGATATCAGCCTAACAACCAGCTTACCTGAAATGTCAAATCTGCTTCTCTACAGGGAATCATCGGGGTCAGTGATGAGGCAGGAAATGGTGATTCCAGGCAGCAAGTGTGGCTTAGCAGGGTGGGAGCTTGGAACACCCTTTCCTCCTGGGATGGCCAGCTTTGTGCTGTGTAGACCAGTGTAGCCATGATTTTTCATAGCTCGGTTTATATCTCCTTTGGGGAAAGAATGAGTCTATGGAGCTGACCTGGTTTGAACATGATGACTGCTGCCCATGGAGATTTGCACCTCTACAGAAGTGGAAAATCCCTAAAGTCCTAGGGCTGTCAAACCCCATTTGGAAAAGCTGTTACTCTCAAGTTCTGAGCAGATTTGAGTCATATAATCCAGACCATACTAGAAAGAGGAAAGATTCTAGGGAACAAACTAGGCAAAATGTGCCTGCAACTCACACGTGGACTGCGTTTCCCCACCCACAAAGATGACCCCTCATAACAATTTCTACCCAAGTTACTTCTAGTCCTTTGACCAGTGGATTTTGGTACTTATTTAGAAATACTGCTTTGGTTTGCATTTTATTTGGTTTTGGGGTACACTCAGAGCTTACTCATAGCTCTGTGCTCAAGGATCACTTATGATGTGCTCAGGGAATCATGCATGGTATCAGGGATCAAACCTGGGTCTGCCACATACAAGGCAAGTACCTGAGCCCTGTACTGTCTGTCCAGTCCTTAGCTCAAGAGTTTTGAAGATCTAGCCCTGTGACTCAGCTCAACACTGGCACCACGGCACTGTCAGCAAGGACCATTTAACTCACATCTATATGAACATCTGCTGTCATTCTCAACATGGAAAATGATGGCAGCTTTCCTGTCCTTTGTTCAGGTGTACTAGCACACCAGATCTGGAATGATATTTAAAGTAACCCACTAGCCCTGGGTACTGCTGTGTGCTAGCAGCCATGCTGTGGGTTGGCTAGAGAAGGAATCATCAGAAATAGTCTTTACTCTTAGGAAGTGCAAAACACATACGGAGAGAACAAATTAACACATGCACTGCTGCCGTGTAATCCTCTGGTCATTGGGCATAACTGATAGAAAGGCACAGCAAAGTGACTGCAAGGGTTTAGAGCATGAGTTTCAGTCATTCCCTTCTTTAAAATGTGAAGTAGGGGTCAGAGCGATAATGCAATGGACATTGCTTTGCAGCCAGCTGACCTGGATTCCATGCTCAGCATCCCATATGGTCCTCAAGCACCATCAGGAGTGATCCCCGGCCAAAATGCCCTGAGTATGCCCTGAGCACTACTAAACATAGCCAAATCATATAAAATAGTAAGTGAGATGAGAAGGCAAGATTCATCAGGAAGGAGGTGCCAGATTACCTATGTATGTGGACACAGAACTGAGGCTCACAGAAAAGCAGGAGAGGCCTCATCTGAAGTACAAGGGATTTAATCCTCCAGTGGTCTCTGCTCCCTACATTTTCAGTCCTCAGCCCAGCAGTACCCAGTGAGTCTCACCCTGGAGCAGAGCTTCTTCCTTGAGGAGGCTCCAAAAACCAGAAGCTGGGGCAGGAAGGGAGAAGGGGCCCATTTGATGAGAGAGAGAATAGTTTAATCATCCACTACTCTGGCTGCATAAGGCAGAAAAGAGAAGACAGTTTTCTACATGTTCTCTGTGTCTGGACTCAAAATCAATGTTGTTTAGTTAACCCAAATGTTTGAGTGCTGCTGTGGGTGGGAGATATTGGGCCCACAAAAGCTGAGGGTCTTCTGAGATTTCTCTGCAGCCCCTGCTCGGCGCCTCACTTGCCAGCCTCCACTTCTGTATGATTGTTATGTGTCCTGATTATGAAATGATGTGTTCCGAATCTATTATTTCTAATTTATGCTAATTGTGTAATGGGAGCCAATTAAGCCAATTATGGAGCTGCTCAATCTTCAGGACCTGTTTCAAAGACTTTATGACTTAATGACACTTTTTAAAATGTTTACATTTCAAGGCAGGCCGAGGGGCCCCTGAGCTCTGGAGGCACAATTAAGCTAGTGTGTGCACTGGGGAAGCACACTCCTTCCTTACCTCCCCGCATTTTGAGTCAAACCATGCCTTCCACTCAGGGGCAATCTTTTCCAGTCACCAGCTTTGGGCTCACTGGCCCAGAGAAGGGACCCAGCTCTGATTTCCGAGCTGCCATTCCGATGTCTTAGCATATCCCAAACTTCTCTGTGGAACAGGGCTCGAAGCCAGCATAGACCTCTGCAGTGCAGTCTTGAGTTGCTTCTGGAAGGCCCCTTGGTGCTGAGCCCAGGGACAGGGTCAGGGAACAGGAATCCAGGGTGACCCTCACTGTCCTGCCATCATCTTCTCCCTGCTGTGATAAGTAGCTACCTGGGGAGGGCCAATAAGGGTCTAGAAGGTGGCAAAGGTGTGTGTTCCTTTACCTACATGGGATCTCAGGGACCCACATACCTGAGGGAATTGCAGTCTGACTAGTCTGTTTCCCACCCACTTGGCTGGGTCTCTGGCTTACTCTGGACAGGGACCGGGAGGGTGGAGAATGGTCAGCTGTCACCAACTCCCTTCCCTGCAAAGAATCTGGGCAAGGCAGACCAGACCAGGCCAGTAGGAATCTGGGGAGACCTGGTTTGGAGGGCTCGGGTCGGTGACGGATTTGGCAAGGCTGCCATGCTCAGTATTTTTAGCAGCGAGGACAGGCCTGTCTATGGCAGTCAGACAGGGACCAGCCTGCAGTAACCCTCTCCTTGCTAATTTGATTGAAGTCATGCCTGCCACAGTGGCCATCTCATGAGCCCCTCTAGCCCCAGACAAGGCTTACGCTCCAGAAACATTCAGTGGGCAGGGCAATACAGAGAGGACAAAAAGGCAGCTGTGGAACTCACAATGGCAGGAAGGTGCAGGGAATTTCTGCAGGAGTGGCCTGTGGCCCCATGACCACCACAGACTCAGGCTTGCAGGAGAAGTTGGAGCCATGCAGGAAACTTGCTTCCTGAGACCCAAGCTCTAGGGGAGCAGAACATGTGGGCATTCCTGCCCAAAGGAGTAGAGAGCTCGTTTGTCCCAATGACATGAACATTTGACATGCCACACATGCACACTCCAGCTATAGGAGAGCTCCCACCATACTCCAGGGCCCTGTGTACCCCACAGCAGAGGGCCAAGCCCAGGAAGAGCTGGCTATACCCAGTGTACCCCAGCCGACTTGCCCTCACCTGTACACATAAGGTCTATACAAGGCTGCCTAAGATAGACGCATCCCAGTGGCAACCCAGCAGGAAAGTGCTTTATCTGCAAAAAGGTGGGTTCCCCACCTCTATCCCTCTGAGGCCAGAAGTGAGTGATAATGAGAAGAACAGAATCACTGATAACCAGCCTGTCAGGGAGCTGACCGGGAGCAGCAGGGTCAGCCTGCCCCTCACTGGTAGGATCAAGGAACACTGGACCTATTGTATCATGGATGTGTTTGGGCTAGGAGAGGCCAGACAGAATAGCAGAGACGTGACCATCACCTGGGTGGGTGCACACTGGCCGCACAAGGGGAAGCAGGAATTTGGAACAGTGGTCTGACTTGGCCTTTGGAGATGGTATGCTGGGCAGTCAATCATATGCCTGGAAACTGGTCATGCTGGCACCAACCCTTTGTTCAAGCAGCCAGATTTTGGGGGTGCTTATTAAATTGACACCCCAGCCCTTCCCACACCCTTTTTGTTGGGCTGGAGGCCACCCCACCTGTCCCTCTTTCCTGCCACCTCTCTGGCCCTTTGCATCTCCTCAAACATGCATTTACCCAGTCAGAGCCTGGAACCTTTCCCTCACCATGTCTATCCAATAAAGGGGTTGTGGTTCCATGATGAACACACCTGTGATGTCTGTTTGCTCATTGCTGAGATCATGCACATCATCTTGCAGGCACTGAGCAAGAGTGGTTTGCTGGACAAGGTGGAAGAGGCAGGAACAATGGACAGGGCAGGTCTTTAAGCTGGAGGCATCAGATAGATCTGTACAAAGATCAAGAGGAGGGCTAGACTGGAAAGGGCTCTGGCACAGGGCTAGGGGCATGTTCCTGGGAAGGCGAGAGTCCTGGGAGAAAGGACAGAAATAACAGAAGGTGTAGGATATGTCCTCACTCCTATGTGGGCTCTCACTACATCAGGCCAATGTGGTATAAAACAGAGACACCGATGGTTTATCTACCATGTTCCTAATGTGCTTGGACCAGAAGCCAGCCACATGTTCTTCTGGGGCCTGTGCCTTCAATCCGACCTCCAGCTGTGCCTTTTCCTACTGAAAATCAGGTAATCTGACAAAGATCAAATAAGCAAAAATCGAGCAATCTGGCAAAGATCAAAGAAACAGCATTTCAACTGCTAGAAAGCAGGGAGGTCTGAGTCGCTTAAGGAATTAAGATTTAGTGCCTCTAAACTGCCATGACAGAGGGAGATTCTCAAAGGTATTGGAAGTGGAACCACTAAATTCGTAGCCGTTGGTTAAAGATTTGTTCCTCCAATAGGGCCAGTCCAGGGACTCGAGGTTGAAGCAGGGGCAGGAAATTTTTACAAAGCCACTAGAAAGCAGAAGGGAGCAGGATTCTACCCCAGGAGACAGGGGTTATCAGATGAGGAATTTGTGAGCATGAGGCAGGCTCAGGAGACAGCACTTTGGGGACTGGGCATGTCTTCCTGGTTCTGAAAGCTGAGGGAGGTCCCAGGGAGGAGCTGCAGGGCTGCTGCATGTCTGCCAGAATGCTTTATGCATAGAAAGATCCTAGGGCTGGTAAGCAACACACAGGGAGGTTTTTGTCCCCAGGGATGAACCAGGGGGCTGGGAATGGGATGAGGGACAGGATGGAACAAAGGGCAAGAACTTAGTCTCTGGCCTGGGATTGTTGAGGTGGGGGCTGAATACCCAGACATGACCTAAGTCCTTGGGCCCCATGGGATTGCAGGAGGAGGCAGTTAGCCTGGCTAAGCCGCAGCATCCAAGGAAGGTCAAATGGAGTCGATAGAAACAATATGGAGAGAGGAGCATAGGTGGTGGTAGATGGGGAGATAGTATAGTGGGTAGGGCACTTGCCTTGCATATAGATGACCCAGGTTCTATCCCCAACATCCCATATGGTCTCCCAAGGATTTCCAGGCATGATTTCTTGAGTGCAGAGCCAGAAATAAACCCTGAGCACTGCTGGGTGTGACCTAAAAAACAAAACAAACAAACAAACAAAAAAACAAAACTGTGGGCACCAGTTATCTGAGGGCAGGTCTAAAGTTGGCCCCCTCAGGGAGAAGGAGCAGCATCCACCAGATTAGGTTTCTGCTTCACTCCCTGGAAAATTTCAAGTCAAAGGGCAAGCCTCAGGGAAAGCCCAGTCAGGATTTCAGAGCAGGTATGGTCTCCTAAGTCATGGGTGGGCTCCTGAGGAAGCACAGTTGAGGGACAAGGGACTGTGAACACTGTCCCAGACCAACTAGCAAAACTGCCTGTGGTGATCATCAGAGTCTATTTCTGAATAAAGCCAGAACCCAGGGACAGCCCCAGGCAGTGACAGCTTGGCTGGATGAGGATGTGTGTTCGGCCTCACAATCTGGGTACTCCCAACAGAACAGTCACTGCCAGATCAGGTGCCACTACCAATGTCTGATGATCTTCAACGTGCCCAACTCCCCATCATTGCAGTCACCAATAGAAGGGGAGGGAGGAAAAAGGAGTTTCCATAAACCTGGGCTAGGGCAGGATTTTAGCCCCAGAACCAGGAATCTTTGGTCATTAGCGACTTTGTGACTGATAATATGTGAGTAGGTCCTAATGTGGAAGTTATACTGCCAGACTGAATGTTGAGCATGACATAGTTTGGATTTTGTGCAGTGCACAGAGGCCTCTTGGAAACGGCACCATTTCTCGTATCAAGCACCATCTACAATCTGATTCTCATCACCTTCATAAAAAGATTTATTCCCACTGTGCCCAAGTAAATTTTTGTTTCCCAGTTCTATTCATTACTGTAAGATCTCGTTCAATTCTCAGCTGGCTTTCTGGAATATAATGTCCACATTGTTGTATGTTTTACTCAGAAGCCCTGGCTGCCTTCCAGAGAGGAACAGATATGTCCAAATGTAGGTGTGGGAATGAGTTCGGTGTCCATCAAGCCATGGGCTTCACCCAGTGTTTCTGGGCCGAATCCTGCCCAGTGAGTTAAGGTGGCAAGTTAGCAGATCAGGTGCTGGCCCAAAGCCTCTCCTGGGAACTTGTGTCAGTTAAGGGAATTCTCTGAATTTGACCAACATGATGCCCAGCACTTCTCTTCCAGAGGCTTGCCATTTTAGACCCTGTTTGTGGAGTCCATTTCTTTAAGGGGCTTTGGGGGTGCTTTGAAATGCTATTTTTGGAGGCAAGTCACCTCAGTTTTGAGTCTTCTCCCTTTAAATGTGGAGAAAGCTCAGCTTCCTGCTGGGACCCCTGCATGGACAAGACAAAAGTCCCTCAAAGCCTAATGGTGGTGCCTGGATCAAGACTGGCTCAACAACCATTCAGCTCCCAACTATCTTCTGAAACGTGGCCACCCCCTAGGCCAGTATGGTGGAAGTAAATCCCGTTCTTAGACCCAGAAATGTTCTTCAGCTGCTCTCACACCTGAATTCATTGGCCATGTTCCTCTTTGAGCTAAAAGAGTGACTAGCTTTAATGTGCTCAGGACTCACTACCATTGGAAACAGGATAGATCCCAAGCAAAAATGTGGGAGACATCCCTGCCATCAAACCAGGCCCAGAGACTTTCTGCTGGGACATCTGACTCAGGTAGCATCCACTTGATTCTTCCCCTTTGGTTATACTCCACAGCAAGAGTTCACATAACAAGTCCATTTGTATTTCACGAGTGATCTTCACTTCCCCCCAACTGGATGCAGAGTGGGGCTCTTGGGGTATCCTGGCAGGGACACAAGGACAGAGGACCCTTGGGCACTTCCACTGAGCCAGAGAATGGTGATCAAAGCATAGATGGTCTGTGGCCTCCTTTCATCTTCACTGACCGGAAGAGGACTAGGCTACCCTTCTCTCATGTCTGCATGGAAGGGTGACAATGGAGCACCACTTCTTGTTCCTCAGGCGCCATTCAGATCTTCACATGGAGTGTGCAGCATAGCTCATCCATGTGACTGCATGTTCATATTTTCTGACAGTTGAAAATATCCCGTGTGAAGAATGCATTTCATTTTAGAAAGAATGCTCTCGTGCTCTCTAAGAGTCTGCCTCCATTTGTAGTGTGTTGTTTGTAACTATTAAGAGAGGCATCAAGGTGTTTAAGTTACATTCTAATGTAATTGATTCACATTTCAGCTTAAAAATAACTAGTTCACCAGAGTCTAAAATGCAAAAACTGCTTAATTCAAAGGTGATGTCTTGGCAAACACAGCTGTAAGTTGAAGACCTCATCCTGTCTTAACCTGTGATTTCCACCAATTTCTTCTTTATGAAAACTGAGTGGTTTTCAACACTTTCTGTCTAACATTGAAAATAGCAATAGTACTAGTGGCTTAAATATGTCTTTACATCAGATTTTGAAAGTTTTAGTGTTCTATGTTTTTAATATAATTTTTATTTTGATCATAGTGGCTTACATATTGTTGACAATAACATTTTAGGTACATATTTACATAAAATCAGGGGGGATTTCCATCACCAATTTGTCCTCCCTACACCTCCGTTTTTGTCCTACCTCCCATATACTCTTCCCTCATCCCCAGGGCTGCCAGAATATGTAGTCCCCTCTGTATCTAGCATACTACTTGCACCTGTTTGGTCCTGGTGCCTCCCTTATTTCCCCCTCTAACTGGGGGGCAGGCCTAGCTAGTTCAAGGTACGTGGTTTTGTTTGAAGAAAAGTAATAAACTGGGGTAAAAGTCTAATACGCAGAAAATAAGCGGAATTCTTCTAGAGCTCTCATCATTGGTTTGAGAGACGAAGGAGAAAAAGGTGAAACACTCCACCAGTACAAAAAGAAGTGTCAGATATCCAGTGAGGACTCCAACAATAACGCTAAGCACCACCACCACAATAACAACAACAACAACAACAACAAAAAAAAACGCCATGGTCTTGAGATAAGAAACATGGCAGAGCACATAAAGAAAGAAAAGAAAAGAAAAGAAAAGAAAAAAAAAATAAGTGTAAATGGGGGCAACAGCTTCAATAACCACACCAACAAGAAAATTCTGGCAGGAGTTTTGGCGTGGTCAAAATCAGAGTACAAAGTAGCATTACAAAGTCAGTATACAAAAGTGTGTTGCATTTCTATACACAGATAATTAATTTCTATACACAGATTATTAGCAAGGAGAAAAAATATACACAAATTATTAGCAAAAATATAAACTCCCCTTTATATCTGATCAAAACCAAATACTTGAGAAAAATGTGATCAAAGAAATGAAAAGACTTGTGTTTTGCAAACTCTAGGAGAATATTGGAAGAAATAATAGAAGAGATGGAAAGATACTCTGTGATGTTGGAAGAATTATCATCAAAATACTTAATATTACCTAAAGCAGCACATAGGTGCTGTGTCATTGTTACCAAAATCCAAGTGAATTTTTTTTTTACAAAACAACAAAAATCGTGAATTTTATTTGGAACTATAAAATAGCCAAAGTTACTCAAAAGAAAAATCAGCCAAAAATGAAAGCATCACACCCTCTAACTTCAAACTATCCTACAAACAGTAATAATGAAAACTGTATGATGTTGCAACAAGAGTAGAAATATAGGTCAATGGAGGAAGATTGAGAGACCAGGAATAGCTTTACATGAGTGTGGACTACTAAGACAGAGAGGCTTAGACAATAGCACAGGACAGTCTCTTCAACAAATAGTGCTGGAAAAACTGGACAGTCACATGCAAAATAAGGAAACTAGATCACTAACACCTACACGAAAACTGATTCAAAACAGATGAAAGACTTAGATGTAAGACCTGACCCTTTAAAATCCATGAAGAACAACACTCAGACCCCAATACTCTCTGATACACATAGATAATGACTAGGTGTTTTCTTCCAGAGATGAGTCTAAAAACAAAACAAATGGACTGACAAGTCACAAAAAGAACTCAAGACTGAAAAACATGATGCTTGCAAGAAGGGGCAGGAGATTGAAGAGCAAAGAGGTTTCTCAGAAGTAGAAGTAGTATCATTATTAAAACTTATACTATATAGTAATTATATCATCTGGATCTCTAGCACTGTGGCAAAAAATCCACAGCGAAATAGAATTTACACAGTGAAAGAAAGTTCTATCAAAATGAATAGGGATATTACTGTGTAGGAAATATTTGTGCATCTGATAAAGGGTAAATATCCAGAAGATATAAAGAACTCATAAAACAACAACAGAAAAGCACCATTAAAAGGATCTGAGTAGACACTTCTCCAAAGAATGCACAGCATTGAACCACAGAAACATGGAAAGACGTTTCTTGGCTCTTATGGGGAAATGCAAAGGAAAACCACAATGAGGTGCCAACTGGCCCTGTGAAAGTGGCTGTTATAGAAAGACAAGAAGCTGAAGTTGGAGAAACAAGAGTCTGAAGGAAAAGGCCCATGAACACCGTTCATAGGGAAGTGAATCACTTGCCTTGCATGTAGCCCACCCAGGTTTGATCCCTGACAATTCATTCCCAAACCCAACCACAAGTGAGCCCTGAGCACAGAGCCTAGAGTCAGCCCTGAGCACAATTGGGTGTGACCCAAAGAACAAAAGTTGCCTTTCTACTTCCTCTTTCTTGGATGGAGAACAGAGCCTCTATTTTTAAAGTGCAATTTGGAATCTGCCCACTGCTGCTCCTCCTGCCCAGAGCATAAAGGGACAGCTCTGCTGCAGTCTCACTCCAGCACCCCTAACTCTCCTAACTCCTCTCCCTCAGACAGTGCACCTGATTCCTGTTGGAGCAATTGCCTTTGCCTTCTTCACAGTGCTCCCTGTCCAGCACATCTCCCTTAATTGTCACCACCTCAAAGAGGCATCCTCTTGCCACACATTTTCAAAAGGATCCTTCCTCACCCCATTATTCCTGACCCCTAAAAGTATACACCACAAGCTGGCATTACCATGGGGTGCGAGTGCATAGCTGTGTGTCTCCCTCTCTTGAATATCCTCTGTGTTTCCACCCCCTCTGTACCTCGATCATTCCTACAGCATAATGACTTGGAAATGACTGACACCCATCCCATGTCAATGGATTCATTGCTGGATGAATGGGTCACTGCGTGTATCACAAAGGAATGAGAGATAAGTAATGATAAATCATTAGTGACTTCACTTTCAAGCAAGACAAATGAGAGCAAGTTGACCATGGATAGCTAGAGGAGTCACGTTGCATTCCATGTCCCAAAGTAGCTGCCACTGAAGCAGGTCACTTACCTGCTCTGCCTCAGTGGCCTGCTCTGTTCAAAAGAAAAACACAGAAACCAACCAATATGATTTGCTGAAACACTTAAACTGGGTTTGAAGACCTTTGGCACTGAGAAACTCACCCCTTCTCAATACCTGTTATGCTATAGTTAATCCCTGTTCCAGTGGCATTTCTGACTTCAGAATCCAGCAGTGCTAGCATGGGCTTGAGGACCCACAGAAAAGGAAGAGACAGAGCTCTGCCAAAGTGCTTAGACACTTCTCACTTTACTTTCTGAAAAACAACAGGGTTGAATTGAATGTGTCAAGAAAGCCACTTCAAGCTCTTACTAGTCTATGATTTTATAATCAAAACCACAAGTCTGGACAGTCTGGAGCCAACCATTGGGAGGATCCTCTACCAGCCAGGATGCAAAATAGTGTTCCATATAAGGGTTTGCCAAGTGAACCTACAGTGGTATCTAAATGAGCTTTGCAGAACACGAACTCACGGGAAGCAGGGTGACTTGGTTATGGTTAGGCCACCAAGTTTGGTCTGGACAAGGGAAAGAGCGGAGGTCGCATCAGATTTATCAGCAAGCCCTGTCGGACATCCCTATTGGCTCTTTCTCTTTGTTTAGTCCAGTGTGAGCTGAGAAGGAATAGGACTGACTTCCTATCTTTAGAGAGAGACGGGGCCTGTGGGAGAATCAGACAGGAACAGGGAGAAGTGTGGGTCAGATCAAGTATGCGGATGCAGTTTCCCCAACTGGCAGCAGGCAAGATTCATCTGAACTAGTCCAGCAGTAACCACAAAATGTGTTTCACTTTGAAGTTGGAGCAGACAAAGGACAGTTTAATTGACTCAGATCATAGAAACACAGTGAGTTCCCAGCATAGATGTTTCTGTTCCTACTGCTCATTCTTATTTTTTCCAGGTTTTATGTCTTGCTTTGGTTCTCTCGACAGATTTCTTGTCATTATATGACTCACTGTCCCATACTTTTCCATATGCATTATGAACCCTGCATTATAAGTTCTTGTCAGATTTTTTTAATTCATTTGTGAACCTGCTCTGTTAAATCTTATGACTGTGATAGAAGCTAAGTTTGCATCAGATTTAATATAGGAGACGATATAGGACATGTAGAAGTAAGGTGAGCTGTGAAGATAGCAACCAAGCAGATTGGCAAATTGTATCCATGGGGAAAAGGGTAAAATGCTGGTGTCATGGGGTATTTATTGAACAAGTTTGTGGAGAAGAGGGTTAAAATGTATATGAGAAAGGAGCCATTTTGTTTAATTTAAATGGCCTAGAGATATTTCTTATAAGAACTATTTCAGTATCTCCCCCAATTCTAATTTAGAATTTTAAGTTGTTGCCTCAAAGGGTCTTCTGATATATATATATATATATATTTATATATAAATTTGCCTGAGGATTTAAATTGGTGACATGGGGCTGGAGAGATAGTACAGTACAATTAACCTGAGTTCAGTTCTCTGCTCCCCATATAGTTCCCCTAGGACAACCAGGACCCTTGAGTGCAGAACCAGGAGTAAGCCCTAAGCACTGCTGGGTATGGCCCCAAATTATTTATATATAATAAATCAGGGACATGCAATCTGTGTATAATAGAAGCTTCCACAGTCATTCTACAGACTTCAGTGAACTATAGTATTGCTTAGAAATTACAGGAAAGTCATGACTTGGAATCAGCCTCTGAGGCCTTCAGGAAATGTCCTCACCTTCCACCTTTCTTGGCTCAGAGAGCAGATGGAGGATTGTCAGCCTCGGCTTTTTCTGTCCTGACATCCTTCCACTATCACCACAATCAGCGTGTTGCTTTTCTTTTCTGATAGTTCTCGAAACTGCCAACATAGGTGCCTTTCTACAAGTGAGTGACTACTTCGTGACTTGTCTGGATTGTCCTTCCTCAAAAGGCAGCATTGAAACAAGGTGCATGCTCAGCTCTGTGGGACCCAGCTGCCTGCCTCTGCACTGAGAAGGAATAGAGAAAGAGGCTTCTGGCAGCAATTCTCCTCTGAAAGCTTTCATTCACTTGGGTTTTCTTTTTGTTTTGTTGGGGGGGGGGGGGTTGGGGCACATATGGTTGGTGCTCAGGAGCCCTTCCTGTCTTTCAAAAGGAAACCATGAGACAATAATACAGAAGACTCTGTAGACTGTCCTTTAGTCATTTCAGCAGCCACCCAGGAATGTCTGTTATTTCTTTTGTTTGTTTTGGCCTTTCAAATGCTGCCCCATGGCCCAAAGGCTACTCCCAATGACTTGGCCAGTTGGGCCAGCAGAACAAAATGAGGGCCTTAGGATGTGGTGTTGCTGGACCTCAGTGCCAGGCCCCACCCAGACCACCCTGATGCTACACCGCAACAGCCCACCCATTGGTGCTGAGGGTTTGGGGGGGGGCACTTGCTCAATAGTCCCACATACTAACTATATTCTCTCTCCTGGCCCCTGTCTATTATCTCAAAGGCAGAACCAGGAATAGACTGTGGTTTGATGATTTCTGATAAAGATGCTCCTGCTCATGAAAAATAGAAGCGCAATCTGAGACCCCTTATATAAGATCGACAGTCAATGAACTTCTCAGTTCCAGACCAAAACTAGCTCAAAGGAAAGGTTGCAAAGGCTCAGTTCACAGGGCAGCCACATTTGAAATTGTACTTAAAGCTGGTTTCTTACTGGTTTGCAATTTAGTTTCATTTCTTTGTCTTCCCCTCCTGTTGCTGGCATCAGACCACAAAGCTGACAAAAGCTACAATTTATACATCACAGGGCAGTGTCTAAGGCAAAAGAAAGAAGGGACCAACTGGCATAGGAAAATAATGTTTGTTATACAATCACCAAACATTTGTCAGCAAGCAGAAGAGGGTTTTTAGTGATTAAAATAGAGTTCTCTTGTATCTTTCTCAAGATTTCCTGAGTGATATTGTTATTCTTTAGTTTAAAACCATGTAATCTATTAACTTAAATTTGAATTTGGCAATTTAAACTTGACAAGTTAGTCAAAGTAGAAGAATAATGCCATCTTCCCCAAGGATGCTGGTCAGGACAGCCTTTGGCGTGACCACCATGGACTGTGCTGAGAAAGCCTGGCCCTCTCTTGTGTCTGGCACCCACCTCTGCTCTGTTGAAACATCTTAGCAAGTCTTATTATTTCAGGCAAATTTTTTAGGAAGAATCCTAGGATTGGAGAAAGAGTATAATATATACCTTCATGCAGCTGACACAGGTTTCATCTCCAGCACCCTGATATTCTCTCAAGCACCACCAATAGTGATCCCTAAGTGCAGAGTCAGGAGTAAATCCTAAGCATAGCTGTGTGTGGCCCCAAAAAATAAAGCCCAAAGAGATAACTGTTTTAGCCCCCTTCAAATGACCAGTTTACCTTTTAATTAAAACATTTTGTTCTGGGGTCAGCGCCGTGGCACAACATTAGGGCATTTGCCTTGCACGTGGCTGACCCAGGACAGACCTTAGTTCAGTCCCTGGTGTCCCATATGGTCCCCCAAGCTAGGAGAGATTTCTGAGCACAGAGCCAGGAGTAACCCCTGAGCATCACCTGGTGTGGCCCAAAACTAAAATAAGTACACAACTCAGTGCACACATTGGAGGATACAGAGCAGGAGATGTATAAACAATAAGGATGAGCAATTTAAAGTTTCAAGAATGTCCTGTATAACAGAGCAATGCAATTCGTCAAGCTCCTAGGGCTTCAATATTGATAGTACACTAGACCGATGCAAAGTAATAGCAATAAATATAAGAACAACAGTTTCATGGTTTGTTTGACTCAAGTTGCAGGAGCATCTGTGGAATGCTAGCGTGTCTGGCATGTACTTGGGCCTCCTCTATTTAAGATTGATGCTGAGGGGTTTCTAAGACTTCCTACTTCACTTTTTCTTAGTGGCATCCTTCACCTGCTTCCCTCAGTCTTCTGTGTGCAGCCATGTAAGCCCTCTGATTTCTGAGAGTGAGTAATTGAGCCATGTTAGTAAATCCTGAAAAAAAGCTTTGCTTTTGTGCTCTAGTCCAGTCACGGTGATGCCAATGAGCCTCAACAGTGCTCAAAACTACAATCTCAAATTATATTACATAACAATATTTTTAACTGTGGTAATTTCTTTTATTATGCATTTTCCATAATTTTTTATTGTTTGGGCATTTATAGGATTGGGTCTCATCTCTGATAGTATTTCAATCAGCCCAATCCCTTCATTTTACTCAAGGCTAATTGCTTTATGTTCTTCTAAAAATATTTGAGAATGAGTACAACTTGGCTTTTTCAACCACACCCCATAGTCCTCTGGACTTACTCCTGGCACTGTGCTCAGTGGTCATTTTAGATGGTCCTTGAGGTGATGGAAATTGAACCCAGGTCAGCTGTGTGTAATCTTACCTTGCAAAAACAAAAACCACTTTATCCTGAATCAACTGAGAATGAACTGGGCTACCCCACATGGGGAAACCAACAGGTGGCCATAGATCACCAGCAGGTCCCCCAGGACAGTGGCCTAGACAGACCCTCTCTTGGGTGACAAAGTTCTGGGTCCTACACAAAACTTCACCAGCTTAGAGGCTGGATGTTCCTGGATATGAGAAATGAATCTGGGTAAGAACACATGCATCAGAGTAGAAGCAAAGATCTGACTAAATCAGAAGGTCTGTGCATCTATAACTTAACGGTGCCTGGCAGTTAGCCACTGTGAAAAGTGAGATTGATCAAAGGGCTGCCTCATAAGCAGGGACTGGAGCAAAGGAAGGGAGTTGGTAGCAGGATTTACTGGTTTTTGTGGAGTCAACTGGCATATGGGATATGCAGGTTACAACCTCATCTTCGACAGAGCTGTGTATACTGTATAATGCAATGCATGGACTCCATCTCAGAACCCTGTGATCTGGGCAGTCTCTAAATGACTCCTGCCTGCCTGCCTGCTTTAGGAAAAAGGAGCTAGGACCATATCTGGCAGGTCTTACTCCAAAAGCTCATCCTTGGCTTTACCCATTGCTATCTTTAATGTGCATACTTGGTACTGGACAGGTGATTAGGCTCTGGGGACCAACTATAAACAGAACAAAGATCAATCCCCTGGAGAAGCTTAATTCCAGCTGGAGGAAATCTGCCAAATAGGAAAAGACACACTCTGGATTTCTGAATTGTGGTGGAAGTGACAGAGAAGGGGAGAGTGTCTTGATGGCAGAACCTTGAGTCCTGACTTAGAGAAGAATTGAAAAGGGTAAGTTGCCAAAGCCAACACACCTGGACTCTCTGTTCTAACTGACAAGTCTTATGGCTCTTTCTTCCTCAGATTAAGCCCAATGTCTGGGCAAATGACTTCCAGCCAACTGCCTCTTCCCCATAGCAGAGGCCCCTTGGGGGTTGTTCCTATTGATAAATGAATACTTAGAAAACGTTTCCACCTTGGGTTTCATTTCACAGCTCTCTTCTCTTTCAAATCGAGTTTCTGTTCTGATTTCAAGCCTTTCGAGAAACATCTATAGGACAGGCTTTTTGCAAGCCTCCTGACATACCTTAGAAGATATATCTTCGGGCAATGGTCCTCAAACTTTTAAAAGAGGGGGCCAGTTCACTGTTTCTCAGACCATTGGAGGCTGGACTATAGTAAAAACAAAAACTATGAACAAATTCCTATGCACACTGCATATATCTTATTTTGAAGTGAAGAAACAAAATGGGAACAAATACAATATGTGGCCCATGGGCTGTAGTTTGAGGACCACTGCTAGGGTCTGGCAGTAAAAATTCTGCAGTCAGGATCTGACCTCCTGTGTCTTTGGGACCCTAAGGGAGCCTTTCTCAGGGCTTGCTAGGATAGAAGGGGACCTTGAGCATGAAAAAGCCATAGAGGGCACGTTTGAACCAGGCCAGCTCCATAGACTCCCTCCTTTCTCAAACAAGATGTAAACTGAGCCATGAAAGAGTATGGTTACACTGGCCCACAAAGCTGGCCATCTCAAGAGGAGGGGGTAAGCCAGTCTCCCATGCTTGCTACCTCCATCACCCAGACTCATTGCTCCTGCCTCATCTGCACTCTGCCTCATTACTGACCCTCTGCAATTCCCTGCAGGGACACAAATCTGATCACACTTCAGGTATTATGCCAGTTGTTGGGCTATTTCATCAGGGTTTATTTTTTTGTTTTTGTTTTTTTTAGTGAGTGAGTGAGTGTGGGTACCCTCCCTCTTATCTTCTTTCCTTCTGGTAGCTGAAATCATGCCCACAAATACAGTCGCCATGTTCAAATGGGCCTTTTTCCAGAAGGCTTGGTAGCTGAGTATATGCCCCTAAAATTCATAGTATCATAGCTTTGAATTTCTGGACATCTTCATTTGTTTAATGCTAGACATTTGATGTTGATGATAAAGACAATGTCTCTGGAAGCTCAAGTTAGCAGTAAACTGTTCCTGGGCAGCTCTAGGGGACCAGAGTGTCCTCAACACCACAGTTCTGCAGCCTGCAACTGTGCACCAAGACACTTTTCCTTGCTGCCATGCTCTGAGCCAGGCAGGGATCCTGCATGGTCAGGGTTGATGGGCTCAGGAAGACTCAACCATGGCCCTTACTCTCAGACTGGACTTGGGTCCAGGGGGTTCAAGAACAGGGGCAAAGTCATCGCTGCCTCACTGTGGCCTGGGGTGGCCCTGGGACATGGCTCACAGTATCTCTAGTCAGTCCTGTGCATAGCATGCTTGGGGGACAATGAGAGAGCTTCTGGTTCTCCCCAGGAGAGAAGGAAACCTCTGAGATAAGGATGGATTGGCTGTACTGGGCCAGGGAAGCTACCCCAGGTAGGAGAGGACTTACTAGGGAATGTCACAGGATCTCAGACACCTGCAATGTCAGTCACCAAATCACTTAAGCCACTGTACACAG
The DNA here is from genome assembly GCF_024139225.1 of Suncus etruscus. Taxonomy (NCBI): domain Eukaryota; kingdom Metazoa; phylum Chordata; class Mammalia; order Eulipotyphla; family Soricidae; genus Suncus; species Suncus etruscus. The sequence continues at coordinate 22,719,881 of NC_064858.1, forward strand.
ACATTGTGTGGTTCTAACACATCTGTCACTTCCAACACAGTTTTTTTTTTGTTTGTTTTGCTTGTTTTGAACCATACCCAATGGTGCTTAGGGCTTATTCCTGGCACTGCATTTAGTAATTGCTCCTGGGATGCTTGGGGACCATATGGGATGCTGGGAATTGAACCCAGATCATCTGCTTGCAAGACAAGCGACTGACCCACCGTACTATTGCTCCAGCTACACCAACACAATTTTAATAAGAGACAGCTGGTCACAGCCTCTCAAATTCTAAATAAGGGAATGGGAAGATAAGGGTCTAGAATAATGGATAAGTCTCTGCCTTGCATGCAGCAGACCCCCCAGGTTGATCTCCAGCACCACACATGGCTCCCAACCCTACTAGGTGTGACCCCTGAATACAACTAGGTATAGTCCCAAAACAAGAAAAAAAAATCTAAAGAATTCACTTTTTAGAAAGTTATTTAACTTTGAATTGTCAAGAAAAATCTTAACAGAGAGACAGAGACAGAGACAGAGCACACGCTCTACCTCCTCCACTTGGCTGGCCGTGGGCCATAGGAGCACAGAGCAGGAGCTGAGGGCTCAGCTGAGGACACACAGAGCTCCCCAGACTGTGAAGGCCTAGCTGCTGCTGCTGGCAAACACTCCTATTTCTACCACTGGGGAAAAGTTTTGAAGCCCCATAAATCCTGGCTGCCAGGCCACTGAGAACCATGTGGGTTGTTCTGAGCTGGGATGTGCTGACCGCAGTCGAGTCCTGATTTGGAGCAGCCCCTGTAACCAAATGCAAAGTCATAGCGAAACCCAGAAGGTCTGTGAGATGAGATTTCCATGGGATACCATGGTCAGGGATTCAGGGCCAGCAGAGTGAGGACCATATTGCCTTTTTACCACAGTGAGCCCAGAGTAGGGTGCTGGGAAGACAGGCCAGGAAGGCCATTCACAGCAGGAGTACACATAGCCGTGGAGGAAGCTGAGGTCAGAAGTATTTGAGTGTCAGAGGCTGCACTGCACTGAAAGGCCCATTACTGTCTACCCTAGGGATGGTCCCACTGCTCCACACCCAGATTAGCTGCCCTCAGGTACCTCCAAAGAGTTGTTCATACAGAAAAAGAATCCCCCATCACTGGGTGAGACATCAGGAATTTGTATATCAGAAATTGGACAAGTATAGGCTATGGTATACATAACCTCTCTTGGTGGGGAGCTGTAAGAGTCTGACCCACCAACTCTCCAAGGCTGTTGGCTAGAAAGATGCTCCAGGATGCCCGATGCTAGAATTGCCACTGGCAGAGGCTGTCACAGGGCATCAGACATGTGCCCATGTGTTCTTGCCTACACCTCCGTGGGCCTGACATCCACTGGGTAGGCACATGCCAACCCCTTCCTGCTGTGCAGTGCCCAGAGATTGAGGAACAACCACAGAGCAGAGTTGTGCTATAGACTCTGACACCATAGGGGAGTTGGTGCCTACTGGGGAGATGGGTGAGTCCATCCTGAACCTGTGCTGTCCTGGGTAGCCTCTGAACATTCCCATTAACCCTGATCTGGGTTGGTCTGCAGGTCTCAATGAATACTACCTGTCCTAGAACTAGCCAATTTGGACCTGAGTCATGTGGTTTGTGTGACTCAGCACTAACGGGGTGAATGAGTGTGCCGCCTGAACTCGACCCAAGTTTAAGTTCACGTATTGCTCGCCTCAAAGGGTCTCTGGAGAAATATTCACTCCCTTGTGTTAAGGACAAGGGTTGGGTGATTTCCTCAATTCCATGTGGTACATTGTCTTGTTCTAATTTGAAACTTAAAGCTATGGTTGGACCATGTTGGGCCAGCACCCCATGTCTCCCTCAAGGACAGGCCTTTTGATGAGATAGTTTTCATTGTTTTTATTTGGGGGTCACACTTGGCAGTGCTCTGGTCTCACTACTTGCTCTTGACTCAGTAATTACTACTGGATGTGCTTAGTGATATGGGATGCTGGAAATTAAATTGTACCAGCCATGTGCAAGGCAAACACCCTACCTGTCATTAATATTTATGTCAGAATAATTCACACACAGAGAAGTGAGTAATGTGAGTAATACAGATTCAGAGAGGGAAATGGTGCTTTTCTCTATTTTCTACAAAATGAGAATCAAGGACAACAGTTAGGTTATTATATAACAGCACCCATTCTCTTTAAAAAGGAAAATACAGAAATAATGAAATGGGAGATAGAGAGGGACCACTTACATGTGAAGTATGTCCAAATGCATCTTTCTGCACAATTTACAAGTGACCCAAAATGCTTACGGCTTCCTAGTAAGGAATGCCTCAGAATCCTTCCTGCTGCAGTCTCGCTGCATAAGCAGGTGGACATTTGCAGCAGCTACATGAACAGTCGGGGAGTCTTCCCTCCTAATCCATGGCCAATGGCCCATAAACAATAATCCCAAATTCATTGAAACTTGGTGAGGCCCTAGTTCTGACAGGCCCATCCCAAGCAGAACTTCATCTCTGCATGGATCTCACGAGTATTTTATGCACACTCTAACATGCCCCTATTTAAGCAGTGGATCAGCTGAGTCTCCTGTCTGGGGTCACTGGATCCTGACTGAAGTCTCACCCCATGATCTATGATAGGGAACTCAGGCCCAGAGCTTGCAGTGCCTCCAGTGATGGTCCCTAATATGATGCGTATGAGAATAGTGGTACAGATTCCTGAGAAGGAAGCAGGCCAACCTCATCCTCTGCATTTCTGGTCTGCAGGTCTGGGGTGCAGCCAGAAATGATCATTTGTGATCAGCCCCCAGTTGATATGCACAGTATGGACCCAGAAGTGACATGCTGTGAGCTTCAGCATTGTTTCTTCTGTGTGGGTAGAATTTAGAAGACTGCCAGGAAAGTGCTTGCCTTGCATGGGGCTAACCAGGTTTCAATGCCTGGCACTACAGATTGTTCCCAGGAATGATCCTTGAGCATAGAGCCAGAAGATGAGTACAGCTAGTGTCCCTCTCCCCTTATCCCACCCCCCCCCCCAAAAAAAAACCTAAGGAGACAACAAGGAAAAAAGGATTTAGGTTAGATGGAAGAACTCCAAGGATGATGCTTTGAGAACTCTGAAGGTCAGATGCTAATAAGAAATGGCCACTGCTGAGCTTGCCAGCCATACTCAGTGCAGACAGTATAACATAGACAGCAGGATTCCAGGGCCACCAGGACATCTGCCACAGTCTTGGTATATGACTTAAACTGTGTAAGGTGAGACTAGCTAAAACCCTAAATAAAGGTGTTCCCCCAACTTCTCCTTTCTCTAAACCTCTTCCTTTGATATGTAAAAGCCCACTGGATAGTTACTTTGTCTTACTTGACCTTACCCCTCCTGGTATGGGGAATTGGTTTGAATAAAGGAGTTCTGGCTTTTGGCTGGGGCTGAGGGATCATGAGGTATAAGACCATGAATGCCATTTTCATCCTTTCCTGACTGGCTTGGTATTATTTCTCTGCTGCTAACCTGCTTCCTCAGACCCATTCGCCTAAGGAGTTAGAAACAGTGCCTGGGGCAGTCCACCCGTGAATTTTTATTCTACACCAAAGAACACCTAAACCTGATGGGCATCTGTGAAAGACAGCAAGGGGAATTGATCTTCAGCCTGTGTCAAGTTCCCTTTGCTCACAGGGCAAGGGTGAAGCTTCTCTGGGCTTTTTGACTTCCATATCTTTCCCTGAAACAGGGATAGCCCTCCTAGGGGTGTTGCTTCTCCTTCACCCAGATCCTGACCCCTGCTGGGGTGTGAAACTGAATATGGGAGCTACAGCCTTAGCCCTCTGAAAGAAAATGACCAGAAACTAAGTAGAAATCAACTGGGTTGTGAGTTTACATGTTTCTCACAGGGCGCATCCAGATGGCGCTTCTTGGGAGGAAAAGGGGCTGTGAGAGGAATGAGCCAGGGAAGCCATGACCCCAGCTGGCATCCGGCTCTTGTGAGGAGGAAGCGGGAGCTCTGCAGTCTCTTTGCTAGGTCACAGCTGACTCGGCTCCTGACTGACCGACCATCCGTTCTCTCCTCTGCATCTCAACGCCTCTTCCTCACAAATGGAGACTGTGAGAAAGAAAGAACAGCTGGGCTTCACTTACACTGACAACCCAACCCCTATTGAGTAGCTAGAACATTAAATAAGCTGCCGGAAGGACTGGACGATGTTTCTGCTTCCTCTATCCCCCTGCCTTCCAGAAAGATCAATGTTACTCCTTTAGGAGCCAGCTGTGTGCCTCCCCACCTGGAACCTCTGGGCTTTACCACTTAGAAAATGCCAGAAGCTTGCGTTGATTCTCTCCGAGTGCGTGGGACCAGCCAGTGTGGCCTCAGAAGCCCTGATTCTAGATTGCCAAATATATTGACCAAATATTTTTATTCCCGGTGAAATAAGGAAATGATTTCATATTGGCTAACCAGGGTCGGCGTGGGGATGTGCCGGTCATGTGTCTCACCACAAGACGACTGACGTGTCATAAATCAGGCTGCTTTGTTAGATGGCAGGTCAATTCCAAGTGGGCCCAGGAGGAAATGGAAGTGGAGGCTTCAGGCAGTCACTGTCCAGTGTCCACTCGAATCTGGACTTCACTCTCCTCTCATCCTGTTCAAGCCTAGCTTCCACAGTGCCCCTATAATGCTATTTGAACAGAGAGGAGCTTTCAGGGGCTGAACTGGGAGTCACTCAATGATAAAACATGGTGCAGCTTATTCAAACAGATCAGCTGACTGGGGAGGTTGATTTTGAGAGAAGGGTGTTGTTGCACTAGTTCTGAAGAAACATCAGTTGTGAGGAATTATTATTAAAGGACTGTATTCAAAACAAGGCAAGGAGAGCAATCAATTTGAACTTTTTTCTACTTGGGTTTCTTAAAACTTGAGAAAATGGGAGCTGGAGAGAATGGATAGGCCTTAAGTATTTGCCTTGAATGCAGCACCTCCAGAAGTGAGCCCTGAGCCCAGAGCCAGGAGTAATCCCTGAGCATTACTGGATGTGGCTCAAACCTCTTCCCCAAGTTCAGGAAAGGAACCGAATGATGAGAAGAGGAAGGGAGAAATGAAAAATGTCAGGAAAGAGAAAAGAAAGGAATGAGAAGCTAGAGCACCAAGAGAAAGGTGAGAGGACCACAGAAAGGAGTTCAGAGACCAGCCAGGCTGATGGATGGTGAGGCTCCTGGGGTAGATCTGCCTTGACTGTCTGCTACACCCCCACCTGGGCCCCAGAATCCTACACTCACCTCCTGGAGCCAACTCAGTGGGACAAGGAAAGGATATGGCAGGCAGGGAAAGTCCCAGAGATACACAGGGAGACCAGAGTCCCTTAACGGCAGGAGAGCTGGACTCCCAGATGGAAGTGCCAGCCGGGTCCACCAGGGCAATCCTGCTCCCCTCAGAACCCACATCAGACACTCTGCCTTGTAGCTTTTGGAAATGCAGTTGCCACTGTTTTCCCATCCTCGCCTCCATTTCCATGTGTCACCCTGGTTGGCCACAATCTGAGGTCACCATTTCTCTTCCAGAGCTCCTGTAACCTGGCCATACACCCCACCTGTGGGAGATCCCCCCATCTGTGGAAAAAGTCCTGCACTTTCCGGCATTGCCCATCCCTGCCCTGTCCTGACCCCCTGGGGACACCCGAAGTGGGTCTGTGCCCATTCTCTGGTTTCTTACAGCATGTCAAATACATGAAAGGAAAGCCTCATTCCACCTTTTCTGTCCATTATTCTGGTGCATTAAGCACTTTGTTGCTGTTGTGTGTCCTCTAAAAAACTATCTTTCTCCCAAATATGACTCTGCACCCCTAACCAAGAGTCCCCAGATCCCCGTGATATTTTAACTCAAACTGGGGATTTCATCCCCCGAGTTCCCCCAGAATCTCAGATTTTGTTTTCCACTCTGACCACATTCCGCTATCTGGCCAACAGCCTACAACGCGGGCGGTCAGGGGTGGGTCAGGTTCCGGCTAAACATCCACTGGTGAGGCTCTGTTTGTTCCCTTAGAAACAGTCTATCCTGTTCTAGATATGACTGGTGAAAGAGAAAAGGAGGGAGTGGGATAAGGGAGAGAGCATGCACTAAGCAGGCTTGTGCCTAATGAATCAGTGCTTATCACAGAACTGTCTCTGCCTCCCGCCCAGAGTTCCTGAACCTCAATTATTGGATGCCCATTCCAGAAACACCCTCCTCCTTCAGCCTTTCTCTAGGCCCCTGGCAGGCAGCATCTTTGCCTAGAGAACCATCTGCCCTAGGTGGGGGGGGGGGCATAAAAATGACCCTGTGGGGTTTGATTCAACTCACAGCTAGTACCAGGGCACCACTAAGGGCAGACATTGCTACACTAGCAATTGTGGCCTTGGTGCTGAATGACACTAATAAGACAGTGCTGGTGTTTCCACAGGGTCCGAAGAAAGTAGGCCCTTTGGACAGTCCAGCCTGAGTCCGTAAGCAGCCCCTCACTGTCCTCACAGCAAGCCACTGTTCTTATGAACACAGTAGTTGGCGGCTGTTGACACACATTCACTCTCACACCCATAGACCCACAAATATTCACATAGACTCATCTTCATTCATAGACCACACATTCTTTCACATACTCAAATTCATACACACATTCACATATATTCATAGACACACTCAGACTCACATCCATTCCTAAGGGGAAGTCTGACTGTGACCTTCGCCTGCAGTCACAAATATCCCATCGGCACAGTTGTGGCCCAGACTTCACCCTTCCTCAGGTGCTGCACTGCTGGGATGCCTTGTGGAATTGGGAGGTGACCCCTCTGCAGAAGTGGCAGGACAGAAGCCTGCCAGTGACCATCCCAAACCACCCTGTACTCTTAGTCCCCATGCAGGGGGACTGCCTCCCACAAAATCTCAGCACCCCCAAGAATCCAGCACGAGTTTGTTGGACATTTAAGATCTCCCTTAGCTCCAGAGGCCAATGTCCATCTCCACTTCATATGTCCTCCCCGGCCCAGGCAGAAGCAACAGTTCCCTCTCTGTGATTTTGTGGGTGCAGAGACTGTTATGGAAGTGACCTCCCCATCTTCTGTGCTTTTAGGAGAAGAACTTGGACTGGTTTCCTCGGATGAGAGCCATGTCCCTGGTGAGCGGCGAGGGAGACAGTGAGCAGAACGAGATTCGGAGCCTACAGGAGAAGCTTGAGTGTACCATGAGCCTCGTGAAACAGCTGTCCGGGCAGCTGGCAGAGCTGAAGGAGCAGGTCAGTGCCCTGTGGAGCTGGCTGGGTGGCACAGTGGGGTCCAGAGAGACTTTCAGGGCAAGACTGAGGACACAACCTGAGTTCCAAGGTGGAAGGCCACGCTACATCCCTATCAGAACCCTACCTGGCTGCAGCCTCCTCTGCCGAGCAGAGGTTTCCTGGCTCTCCAAGTGCTGTTGGCTCCAAGAGCCCATTTCTATCTTTGAAGCAATTACTAAGCCCTGCCAAAGCAGCTCCTCATTAGTTCCCACTAGCACTGTGCTGTAACTGCCCCTTCCCGTGAGCTATTGTCAGTGTGAGGAAGCTCCAAGCAGCAACCCCTGTGTGAGGATCAGTCCACCCACCCTCCCTATGTAGGGGTCAGTGCCCCCGTGTGCAGGTCAGCCCCCCAGTGTGCAATCCAGCTGCAAGAATAGGCCACGCTGCCTGCTTGCTGGCTTTCTGTGCTCCTTAGTGCCTTCCCTATCCTGACAAATCCAGCTTCTGCCATAGTCAAGGGCTCCATCGATGGCAGGTGTGGGGAGCTCTTTGCTCCCATGGGGCAGGCAGCAGGAAAACAGCTCAGCCCTCTCCTCTCTGTTGGCCCCCAGATGACAGAACAAAGGAAGAATAAGCAGCGGCTGGGCTTTCTGGGATCCAACCCACACCATGTGAACCATCACGTGCCACCGCCACACTGAGCCCGGAGCAGTGACCGCCCGCCCGCCCCGAATGCAGAGCGGAGCCCGAGTGAACAGTGCCTATTGTTGAAAACTTCAAAACAACTGAGCGCCAAGGCGTCGGGTGCCTGAGCTCGGAGGGAACAATTTCCAACTGTTTTTCCCCGGCCCAGAAGCCCCAGTTTGAAATGCAGCAACTGAGAAGCACATGTCCAGCCTTTCCAAGAATGCAGGAAGGCCCCAGCTGGAAAGGGCTGGAAGGACCAGCAGGAAGGGGTGGGGTGGGGGCGGGGGCAGGTAGGGTATCAGGCGGAACAGTGGACCTCAACACTGATTCGGGCAATTACATTTCCATGCTAGCTGGAATTTCTTTCTTTGAATCATGGCACTCTAGGTCTTACATGGCACCGGAGGGGCTTGCTCCTGGTGGCTGAGATTTAGGAAAGAAAATTAGAAAGTGAGAGATGCAAAGGAAAATACTTTGGGACTTCCAAATAAATGGTTGCTGTCCCAGGACAGTTTTCTTGTTGGTGGCAAGCGATAGAGTGGATTTACAGCTACATAAAGGATCACTTTGGAGTGCAGGGAGACTAAGGAGAATGCCTGGAGGAGGGACTTGCCTCCACATTCCCAGAAGCTCTGGCCACGCAGAGTCCCATGTAATTTGTCAAAAACAGGTTCCAAGTGCTGTTCAGATTAAGGTTTTCAATGACGTCAACAAGACCAAGCAGACAGCAAGCCTTGGGATAGAATGTTCTAAGGACACATGCATGTATGCGAATAAAATATACTGAAAATTATAACGGACAATGCAGAAAGGTGACACTGGTGTGAGAAACCAGGGAGGGAAAGGTGCCTTTTATAAACATGCATAGAAACTCTTTGATTTATGTTTGCGTGGCTGAAAGAACTGGGTGGTTTTTATCCTGTTTCTAGAGTTGGGGGCAGGGATAAAGAAGAAATTGATGCCTCAACAAAATGCAATATTTCAACTGCTTATTTTACATCAGTGAAAATTGTAGGGAGACTCTCTTCTCCAAATGGTCCTCTTGTTATGCGACCAAAGCTCATGGAAAGAAAAGAGCATCTACACTATCCCGTGATTTGATTGTTCTTCCACAGTAGACAGGGTGTTGCAAGCAAGTGGATCATGAGATAGCAGGAGATGTCACATGTCAGGAGAAGAGGTACTGTCATGTCACCCCTGTGACCTCTGCCCTTTGCATTTTGACCTCTACCCTCAGGAGCAAAGAAATACCTCCTGGGTCTTCAAATCTCTAGTCATGACCATTACTGGTTAAAGCACAGATAGGATTTTAAAACCTTTGCTGTAACCAATTTTAAAGCTTCTGGATAGTTCTTACAGAGTTTAAACTATTGGCTCCTAAATTAGCAAGCCAAGGTTTAGGTGTAAAGTAAAGTGCCTAATCCCATCCTCCACATACTTGGATCAAAATGCTAAAGCCCAGAGCACAACTGTTTCTGGGAGTCTGCTGGGGAACCCCATTTCATTTCCACAGATTAAAAATTCTTCACTCTGCCAGGGTTCTATTTTTCCTGAGAAATAATGGTCAAAAAACCATGACCCCAAAATGTTGAGAAATTGGGATATGTCACAGCATGGAGCACTGAACTAATAGGCATTCAAGAGATGTACAGAAAATTTCACTGGCATTTAATCAGCCAGTTTCCTTATTAAAATTTCGGATCACTATTTGATATTAAGAATTTGACCATCATCAAGCAGACCAAGGGCAAATATTTCTTTAAATACAAGACCATGAAGGCCATTGTCAGTATTAGAAGGAAAGCACAACTTTGAATATATTCACTGGAGAAAGGTTGGAGGAATAGGACAAAATAAGGTACTCGTAGGTGTCCATCCCCAGCATCACACAGGGTTCCTGAGCCCAGAGTCAGAAGTTCCCCCATGTGTGTGGCCCAAAAACTACCAATGTAGAAAGAGAGAAAATGAATGTATAGAGCCTAACATGGAGAGGTGGGCCATCCCCAATGAGCCTGGGTAATAGCTCCATTCAGAGAACAAACCATGGCCAAAACACTCAGGAATCGCCTCCCTCTGCCATGTGCAGTTCCAAATTCACAACAAAGCTCCTTCCAAGAAGTAATTCCCAGATATGGGTAAAGGGACTCCAGTTTAATCATGATGGAAACGTTTCCAGCCCAGTATTTCTCTCTACTTTCTAGATACTTAAGGAGTATAAAGAAAAAGAAAAATAAGCAAGCGAAAACTGGACACTTTGCAGGCTGTCTAGTTCCTGATGGAGACATAATAGGAAACTTGGCATTTGATATAAATTTATACTATGTACGTCTTAATGCAACTGGAATATTTGATCAAGGTGTCAGTTAACACCCTCATATTTAAATAGTGATGTTACAGTGAATACAATCATTGGTGTTTTTGATGTGAAGGGAAATTTTTTTCCTATTTAGTTATTAAAATCCATATTGGTTTAAAAATATCAGTTTCTGCTGAATATAATTTTTCTCCTACCAGATACATCCTGAGGCTCAAGAGTTAAATGCAAGTATTTTTACAAAATTAAAATATCACTTTAGATGAAAAACATTTGTATCCCATAATACTAAAATACTAATAAATGAAATGTATTGTGTTTAAATTTTATCTTTTTTTAACCTCTCTAAAACTGTTAGTTTAGAAAAGATTTCAATTCCTTGCACATGAAAATTTTTCTGTAGGTGATAAGGATGTGATTTTGAAGGAACTGGCACTACCATCAGGAAGGTCATTGGCCCTTCAAAAAAACTCACTAAATTTTATTACTATAATCTCAGCTGTCTCTGCTGGTCCTTGAGTTCTGCCATTTGATTACAGATGAACAGGCCACCGCCAGACTGGAAGGGTAAACAGATCTGGGAGTCAGCAAGGAAAGGTAAAAATCTCTCTAAGCTGGAAAGCAGTGAGCACTGTCTGGGTAAACAAAAGGGCCTGCACTCAAGTTTAATGCACAAAGATCTAATTATCTAAGAGTGATCTGAGCGATCCTAGATAGAGGGAGAGTGGAAGCATGTCTAGAACCAGGCCATGTGTGATGGATCAGGACAACTTGGCCAATGCTGACCCACAGACCCACTACAGCCCAGGAGACAGGTGAAAATGGGAGAGATTGTAGGGACAGACAGGAGAGAGAGAGCCAACCAAACCGCCCCATGGGAAGGAGCAGGCTCTCTCTCTCTCTCTCTCTCAAAGCAAGGCTTCAGTGAGAGGTGTGGGGAGGAGAAGGAGCCTCTGGAAGTCAATGCGAAGTCAATGCCCTGGCCCAGATTTGGGAAATCATTCACTCATTCACTGACTGATAAAAACTGTTGACGAAATTGTCCCTTGTAGAAACAAACCAAACAGAAGAGCAAAAACACTCATGAAACTAGAGAAACCTCAACACAAATCTCAACCAAAATGTTCAAGAATGAATAATTTATTAAACAACATGGCCAGTGCTTCTCAGATCACCAGGAGATATTTGCCCCTGCTTATGATGTTTGGATTTCACAGGGTGAGGACAGAGGAGGAAAGTTGATTATTGATAAAATTGAAATTGTGTAACTTGCTGCTTTCAATGGAGAAACTAGTTTTGTTGAGGAAGAGTACTACTTCTGGAGAGAACAAAAGAGAAATTTCCCTTCCAGATAGAAGAAAATTCAGGTCCTAAAGTAATGTTCTCCTGTGGCCCCCAAGAGGGAACAAGTGAAAATTATGTAACAAAGGACCACCGCATGAGACTAGGATTCAGCTAGCAGGATAGGGGGTCGGGGGAACTTGGTGAAATAGTTGCAAAATAGCCCTATGTTAGTCCACAGAGTTGGGATTACATCCTGCCCCGGTACTTTTCTTGATATCCTATCACTATCCCACTTACCTATCCAGGAAATCATTCTTGCTATTTAATTTAATTAATTTATTTATTTATTTGGTTTTTGGGCCACACCTGGTGATGCTCAGGGGTTACTACTGGCTAGGTGCTCAGGAATCACTCCTGGTTTGGGGGACCAAATGGGACGCCGGGGGATCGAACCACAGTCCGTCCTAGTCTAGCATGCACAAGGCAGACACCTTTACGCCCTGCGCCACTGCTCCAGCCCCTCTTGCTATTTCATAAAACAAGACTGAGAGTCCAAACATTAAGTGAGCAGCCCACACTGATGATTCAGCCTCTCTGGGAGCTGGTCAGGTGCCTCAGCTGACCAACGAATGCTTCCTGATACATGCCATGGTTCCTGGTACCCTGCATGGCTCAGCAGACCCTGGCCATCCTCAGGATCTCTCAGTCCTTAATACCAATGCCTTTGTCCCTTGAAGTTGATGCCAGTCATGGGACACCTGAGATCAGGAGCCATCAATGCCACAGGCAAACCTGGGCTAGCATCTTTGCCTCTGTGGGCATTTCTCAGAGAGTGAGGAGGGCATAGTTCATTGTAGGCATGAGGCAAAGAGTTACTTTGGTTCAGAAATCAGAGGAAAGGTTGGAGGGAGAACCTCGTCACTGTGTTTCTGCTCCAGGGTAGAGGGCACTTGTGGATGTGCTGGACTGTCCGAGAGTCACCCGCGTGGGCTATCAACCGCGGGGTTTTGAGGAAGTCTTTGAGCCCAACCGCAGCCAGCAATCTAGGGGAGCAGGGCCTCCCCAGTGGTGCCCCTTTGGGACAGAGTAGCACAGGCTCATCACTCAGAGGGGGCCCAAGCTAACAAAGAAACGCAAGCCAAACTCTATGCAGGTGAAACATTCAGAGGAACAGAGATTCATTGTTGAAATCGATAAAGCTCAATTTAACAGAAAATTCTGTGTTTTATGAATTCAGTGCGACCTTTCCCCTAGATTAGCCTGTTTCTTTGAGTTCTGATTTCTTGGGGGGTAAAGTCAGCTCCAGGCTGAGTTTCTTCCCCCAAGAGCCAGTTTCCTCCACAGTCTGCTGCAGGGCATCCTTTCAAAGCTCCCCTCCCCTAGAAGCTGTTTGCAGGAGAAAAGCTTTTGAAGCCGCTCCCTGTTCTAACAACTGAGCTTTGAGTTTTGTTTTCATCATTGTCTCCACTTTGGACAATCGCATCTCCCTTCTGTCCACCCCCAGCTGTACCTTCTCTTTCAATGTGGATCAAATGCTGCTTTGTGACCCTGCTTTTCTCAGTTGGACTGTCAAAAGTTCTTGCCACAATACCTTAAAATGTGACCTGGCTTTCTACACAATTTTAATGTATGGCTATCAGCTGGGGTTTTATCAAGGAAGCAAAATCATGGTGGGGACATGGAGTGAGCGATCTATTTTAGGAATCTGAGTATGCCGTTGTGGCAGAGAGCTGTGAAGAACACCATGGAAGGCTAGTCGGTTGTGTCTGTCTCGATGGGTCTGAGGTCACTAAGTCAGTGAGCTGGCCATCAGAAAGAAAAGCTAGAAAGGAAAGAGGTTAAGCAGACAGGAACCCATCCTGCTAACTAAAATTCGCTACTCATCTGTATAGCCCATGTGACCTCAAAAGAGCAGTTGATGTCTTTTTCCACACACCATGGAAATGGATGGCTGTGGCTGATGGTTGCCTACACCTCTGCCATGAGTGAGGGAAAAAAAAGGCACTGGCTGAGGGCCCTCCTACCACCTACTTCCACCCAATAGAATGGCAGATGGTTTACTTCCGCCATTCCCATCCCATGAAAATACCACTCCCAAGTCATTTGTAGATTAGAAAGGTAAAAAGCAAGTCTTTCCGTTACTAATGGAAACAGCCCTGATACATGTTGTGGGAAAGGTGGGAGTTGTCTTAAATAACAGCAGAGGGGTCCAGTCACTCATGATGGACATGATAGATCACCTGTACACGTATGGAACAGTAAGATTGTATTAGTGTTGGATTATTTTCTTCATGAAAGGAAATACCTCCTGTGGTTCATAGGAGTTTATGATCCTAAAAAAGAAGAGGATTCTGGGACACGTAGTTATGCTGAGCTATGCTGACAAAACCACTCTGAAGAATTGGGCATTTGTATAGCCACAGCCATGTTCCCTCACATTCTTCTCAGAAGACACACTGGCCAGTGCCTTGTAGCTGAGCAGAGACTTGGCTCATTCTAACCAATGTACTGTGAGTGCAATCAATGTACAGCTGAGGTGGCCCAAAGTCTATAGGACTTCCAAGTCTTACCTCTCACTTGAATCAGAAAAGTACAAGAACAAGTACAAGAAATCCTATAGCCTCCTCTTTGAAACAAAACAAAACAAAACAAAAAACTGCCCTGGAGAACTTTGACACTAGCGAGATACAACAGACGTGGCATTAATGAGAAATTACCCCCACCCAATTTTTCAGTTGTTATTAAATATTGGGGTGTGATCATGTATTACTACATGATCCAGCAAGTCTTACTAATTTATCAGACATCCTTAGGACATGCCAAAAAAACTGACCCAAAGAGACAAATCTTGGGATTTATTAATCTGAGAAAAATACAAACGAAAGAGAAATCTAGGTGGGCAAAATAGTCATCAAAGCAATATGATTAAAAAATTGATCTCAGTCCAATCTTTAGTAATTTGAGTCATTTATAAAATGTGACTCGGGTTCAGAGTGATAGAACAGTGGATAAGGAGTTTGCCTTGCACACAGTTGACTGGGATTCTATCTCTATCCCAGATATCCCATATGGTCCTCTGAGTCTGCCAGTAGTGATTCCTGAGAAACCCAGGAATAAGTGGTTAATAACTGCCAAGAGTAACCCCTGAGCACTGCTGGGTGTGTCCCCAAAATTAAAAAAAAATAAAGTGACTGGGCCATAAGGTGAAATGTTATGAAATCTGAGGAATTTGTAAAGGAAGTTAACATTTTAATACAGACATATGCACTACTAACGATATAAGAGGTTTATACAGAACATACCACGGAATTCGTTGTACTTTGCTTTTAAGCTCATACAATTTCCCCCCTTTAAAGAGACTATATTTTATTCTCTGTTGCTTTTAATTTAAGAATTATTTAATTTTTTTTTTTGGTGTGGGGGGGCAAACCCTGTCATGCTCAGGGATCACCATGGCAGTTCTCAGGGGACCAATATGGTACCAGAGCTATGTGTAAGGCCAGTACCTTAATTAGTGTCATTTTTCCATCCTAAAAGAATTTTTTTTTTTTTGGCAGCACTCCTGGCTCTATGCTCGGAAATCGCTCCTGGCAGACTTGGGGGACCATATGGGATGCCGGGATTTGAACCACTATCATTCTGCATCTAAGGCAAATGCCTTACCGCTGTGCAATCTCTCCGGCCTCACCATCCTAAAATATTTTTAAAATGGAAAGTTGAATCTAGTTCAGCAAGTCTTTCCCAACCAATTTGCACAAACATTTTTAATTTTTATAGGTCACTAGACTTGAAGTGAATCTCATAAATATAACTATAGTTTTTATAATTCTTTCTACAAGATATTTAAGAAAAGTTCATGATATTTTTCCTGTAGGCCAAGGCCTTCTACAAAGATTTGTGCAAATGAACAATTTTGAACTAGTTTACCTAATCTGAGATGAAAGTGTGAGATTACCCTTGATCTGTTCTTAGATCCTGGCCTTCTCCTAACTAACATTTATTTCAATCTGGAATAAAAAAAAAAATACTATAATGTGGATATGACAAAAAGTTGGGAAGAAAAGCACCATGGAAGACAATCCATGAGAATCAGAGCTAGAGAAATGCCAGCCAACTGGAACAATGAAAAAAAAAAACCTATTCTGATAAATTTTAATTATGAAAAATGTAAAGCTTAGTTCCAAAAGATATAGTAGCAGAAATCTAGAACAGCACAGAAAGCCATTCATAGTAAATGAATGGCTTGAATAAAATGAAAACTTTGAAATTTTAAATAATCACTACCTCTATATAGGTATACTTTCTTATTACAATGGCTTTATCTAGTGCTTATTACTCAAGGATGTTGCAGAAGTTTAAGCAAGAGATGATGGACATTTTAGCTCAAAAATTAGGCACCAAGATAGAAATAGGGTTGGGTATTAGAGGCTTCAAAGATGTTGCTATTGAGCTAGCTGTTGAGCAAGGTCAAGAGTAAGATGATGAGGACCTAGAATTATTCCCAAGATTTTGTCTTCATGATGGAAAAAATGAGGCTATCCATGAGATAGGCAATACTAGAGATTGAAGGAAAAGAGGGTATATGCGATATGAGTTTATTCTTGGATGTGTTCAATTTTCAGTTTTTAAAACTTAAGACATACTCTGGTTTCTCTTCAGATCATATAAATCTTTTGCCTTTTAAAACTTAAAGTATAGACAAAAAATAGCTGTTAGATGGTTGAATGCATTGATCTGGAGTCCATGAGAATTAGGGCTAGAGAAAAAAGACTGGAATTATAAGACATCTCTCAGTGAACCCAAAGGAATAAAATGAGAGTAGAGAATGACAAGTGTGATAATAAAGCAGATAGGGTGCTTACCTTGCAAGCTGTTGACCCAAGTTCAATCCCTGGCATTGTATGTGGTACTCCAAGCCTACCAGGAGTGATTTCTGAGTGCAGAGTCAGGAGTAACCCCTGAGCACAGCTGGGTATAGCCCCAAACCAAAAAAGTTTTTTAAAGTTTAAATGAGAGCGAGAGAAAGAGACTAATATGATTATCAAGGCTATGTCTTCAGAAAAAAATCTAGCAAAAGAAGTACTCTCTCACCAATAATTTTTTTTTTTTTTTGGTTTTTGGGCCACACCCATTTGACGCTCAGGGATTACTCCTGGCTATGGGCTCAGAAATCGCCCCTGGCTTGTGGGGACCATATGGGACACAAACCGCGGTCCGTCCTATGCTAGCGCTTGCAAGGTGTCTACCTTACCTTTAGTGCCACCTTCCCGGCCCCTCACCAATATTTTTTTAAAAAAAAAGATAAGAAAAAATAAAAATAAGAACAAAAAATAAATAATTATGAGAAGTCAAGAAGTCAATTATGAAGGGTGTTTCAAAAGATGGGAAACTGTCCCCAAGCTGCATCTGTGTCCCTCCATCAGTCATGATCTCCCTGCTGTTTCTTGTCCCATCTCAGGTTTGTCTGCAGAGAGAGGGGCTCTCAGGTTTCTCCCAGCAAACACAGCTAGTGTCACCTCCAGAGTCTTCCCCAAGCCTTTTCTGCATCCTACCATTTGTTTTGATCTCCCTGTTGACTCTTGTTCCATCTCAGGGTTGTCTATAAAGAGAGGGATTCTCTGGTCCCTCCCATTATAGCTCCTCTTGGAAATGCGCAGATGCACTAGCACGTTCCTGTAAAGGCATTTCAATTTATATCAGTTATTTCCAGGCAGATTGCACTTAGAACTTCTTTTCCTTAGAAAATATACGACTCAAAACTCAGTTGAACAAACCAATGGCAATACCTACATAATCTTGCATATTTAGGAAAATAACCTCTAAAGAAGATATACTTCTAGCCATCTTTTATACAACCAACTCAATAGATCACTTTCTTAAACAACCTGAAACTTCATCATAACAACCCACTAAATGCCAAGAACAGTGGGGAAACTAAGGAAGACAGCTGCAATTGGGGATATAGGGAGAAGCACTCGCAAATTTCCAAGCCCACCAAAATGCCTGAGCCTTATAAATGAGGACCTAAAGTCAATATTTAATGTTTTAGCAACAGAAATCAAGAAGTCACTTGACTGAAAAATTAGGCAATCTATAGATGACCAATTTAACCAACTCAAAGGACTCTTCCAGCAGATGAGAGAATCCATATAAATGGAACTGAAGGAGCTAAAAATCATGTTAGCAACCAATAATAGCAGAATTACACAGGTATAGAATTACATAGATGAACTTGAAGACTAATTACAAGCCAGAAATGATAAAGAAGTCAAAAAAGAAAATAGACAAAACAATGGAAGAAAATGTAAGGTACTTTATGAACAAAGACAAAAGAAATAATCTCCGGATTATAGGAAGGACAAGTAGTGAGAGGGATAATAGCAGATATCTTTCCCACTCTCTGGAAAGAGGCTGCTGTGCAAATCCAAGAAGCAAAAAGAGTGCCAATAAATAGACCCTAAAAGAATAACACTAAAACATATAGTAATCCAAATGGCAGGGGGGAAAAAGAACTTGCAACATTCACATTAACCAAACCAACTTTTAATGAATTACTTATAGATCAATTATATAAACCAAATACCCAATTGTAACAGCAATAATCCTACACAATGTAATGGCACTGCAGCCCTTTATGTCAATAGTTAATTCTTAAGTGTCAGTTGACTAATCTCTCCCAACAAAAGGCACAGAGTAACGTGTTAGATCAAGAAACAAAACCCAGACATCTGCTACCTGCAGAAAACACACTTAAAAATTCAGGATAGACACAGGATTAGAGTAAAAGTATGGAAAAGATTCATACAAGCTACAGGAAAATAACAACAACAACAACAACAACAAAAAGCTGGGACCATACTTAGACCAAATTGCATTCAACCTCAAGAAAGTATTTAGAGACAAGGATGGACATTAGTTATTGATCAGGGGAACAATAGACCAAGAAGTACTTACTGATCAGTATTTATGCACCAAATATAGAGTCAGAAAAATATGTCAGGCTTTTGCTCACAAACCCAGATAAATGTATGGATGAAAACATGATAGTAGTGGGAGATTTTAACATGATACTATAGCCACTGGACAGATCACTAGGCAGAACATTAGCAAAGACATAAAAACCCTAAATGAGAAACTAGAAGAACTAGGACTAAGGAGCTATACAGGGCCTTTCATCCTTAAAAAGAATTAATGAAACCAAGAGCTGGTTTTTATAAACAAATAAACAAGATAGACAAACTACTGGTAAAACTCCAAGGAGAAAAGGGGAAATACTCAAATCATTGGATCAGAAATGAAAGGGGAGAGATTACAACAGAACACCAGGAAATTCAAGACATCATGAGAGCTTATTATGAACAACTATACTCTGTTTAGTTAGTGAGCCTAAGAAATGGACAGATTTCTGGAAAAATATAATTTCCCAGTACAGAATGAGGAGGAAGTAGAAAGTCTAAGCAGGCCAATCACAAGTAAGGAAATTGGAAAAAGTAATTAAGAAATTCCCCAGAAATAAAAGTCCAGGTTTAAATGGGTTTACAAGTGAATGTTATCAAATATTCAGAGAAGAGTTATTACCATTGATCTTTAGACTTTTCCAAAATGTCTAAGAGAAAGGAATCCTCCCTAATACCTTCAATGATGCTAATATCATGTTCATTCCCAAAGCTGACAGATATAGTACGAAGAAGGAAAAATACAGAGCAATCTCATGGATGAACATTGATGCAAAATCCTTAACAAAATCTTAGCAAACAGAATCCAACAATGCATCAAAAAGATTATATACCATGACCAAGTGGGTTTCATCCCAGGGATGCAAGCATGGTTCAATATAAATCAATCAACATCATACAGTAAAAGGAAGGGTAAAAACCACATGATTATATCAATCGATGCAAAGAAAGCATTTGACAAAAATCCAACATCCATTCATAGTGAAAACCCTCAGCAAAATGGATGTTGAAATAATCTTCCTCAAGATAGTAACATCTATAAAAAAAGACCACAGCTGGGGCTTGAGAAATAGCATGGAGGTAAGACGTTTTTGCCTTTCATGTATAAGGTCATCTGTTCAAATCCCGGTATCCCATGTGGTCCCCCGAGCCTGCCAGGAGCAATTTCTGAGCATGAAGCCAGGAGTAACCCCTGAGCGCTGCTGGGTGTGAACCAAAAACAAACAAACAAAAAAACAAAAACTAAAACAAAACAAAGCAAAAGAAAAAGACCACAGCCAACATTATTCTTAATGGTTAAAAAAAAAAAACAAAAACAAAAACAAAAAAACAACCTGAAAGCATTTCCACTAAGGTCAGGCACTAGGCAAAAATGTTCATTTTGTCTCCACTCTTATTCAAGATGTATTAGAAATCCTAGCAATAGCAATCAAACAGGAGAAGAAAATCAACAGAATCCAAATCAGAAAAGAGGAAGTCAAACTATCTCTATTTGCAGATGACATGATGATATACATAGAAAACCCTAAAAAGTCCACAAAAAATCTCCTAGAAGCAATAAACCAATATAGCAAAGTAGCCAGCTATTCAAATTCAGGCAACATTCTTCAAGGACTTAGAAAAAAATCAATTATAAAGTTTATGTGGAACCATAAAAGACCTTGAATAGCCAAATCTATATAGAAAAACAAGAAACTGAGAGGCATCTCATTACCTAATGTGAAGTTCTCCTATGTAGCCACAGTCATCAAAACAGCATGTATTGTAACAAAAACAGACTTTCAGACCAATAGGTCAAAATAGAATATCCAGTGACAAACTCCCAAGTATATGGTCAATTAATCTTTGTCAAAGGAGCCAATAATTTGAAATGAAAAAAGGACAACCCCTTCAACAAATGGTATTGGAACAATTGGATAACCACGTGTAAGAAATTAAAGATTGATCCATATCTCACGCCTTACCAAAAAGTCACTCAAAGTGGATTAAAGACCTTGAGATTAGATCCAGATCTATAAAGTTCATTGAGGAAAACATAGGCAGAACACATCAAGACTTAGACCTTCTCAAAGCAGTCTTCGATGATAGGATGCCAATGGCAAGAGCTATAGCATCAAACCTGAATAAATGGGACTACATCAAACTAAAAAGTTTCTGTATGGCAAAAGAACATGGGCTTAAATTATATACAGCTAACTGAATGGTAGAAAATTTTTGCACTCAACACATCAGATAAAGGTTTGATATCTAGGATATAAAATAGTACTCACAAAGATTAACTCCATAAAACCTAAAATTCCCATCAAAATAACGAGGAGAGGAAATGAACAGACAATTCTCTGATGAAGACCAATAGATGGTCAAGAGACACGTGAAAAATGTTCATTATCACTTATCATTAGGGAAATCCAAATCAAGACAGCAATGAGAAATGAGAAATCAAGACAACCAGGGAGGATGACATATATTCAAAATACTGGGAACAATCTCTGTTAACGGGGATGTAGTGAGAAAGGTGGGAATGCTGTCTGGTCCAACCCTTATGGAAAACAGCATGGAAGATTCTCAGTAAACTCAAAATCAAGCTGCCACATTACCCAGAAATCCCTCTTTTGGATATCTACCCCACAACAGAAAAACGTTCATCCAAAAGAATGTATACACACCGCTATTCATTGCAGCACTTACTACAATAGCCAAGACTTAGAATCAACTTAAATGTCCAACAACAGAAGAGTGAGTTATGAAGATGTAGTACATATATACAATGGAATATGAATGATGCAATCTTTCAATTTACAGCTACATGGATGGAACTGGAAGATATTATGTTAAATGAAGTAAGCCAGAATAATAATAAATACAGAATATCACTTATATGTGGTATTTACAGTAACTGTATGAAGAAATGCAATGGTCTAAATGGGAGTTGTCTCAAACACCCTTGGCCCCAGAGTATCAAGGAGAAGGAAAGAAGCTGAGTGGAAGAGGAGAAACACAAATATGAAAGGAGGGAGGCCAGGGGCTAAGTGGTCTCAGGTGCATGGGTTGTGTTTAAAAAAAAAGGACAGAACTAAATATTCAAACCAAAGACATAACAATGGAATCAAGAGATCCCAAATTTTAATAATCTAAACTTAAAATGGACCTGTTATACTGGAAGAGTGGGAGGTAGGGGGTGGTATGGGATGCACTTGGGGAACATTTACGGAGGGAGGTGGACATTGGTGGTGGGATTGGCCGGCCCTATTTCTTTGTATGTCTGAAACCCAACTATGAAGGACTTTGTAAATCACAATTGTTTCAATAAAATTAAAATTAAAAAATGAGGGGGCTGGAGAGATAGCATGGAGGTAGTGTATTTGTCTTGCATGCAGGTCAGTGGTTCAAATCCCGGCATCCCATATGGTCCCCCGAGCCTGCCAGGAGCGATTTCTGAGCATGGAGCCAGGAGTAACCCCTGAGCAAAACCAGGTGTGACCCAAAAACCAAAAAAAAAAAAAAATTAAAAAATGAGAAACTGAATCAAATATGCCCTTGGTCTATAGAATCTGACCTATGTTCATCCCTACCTTTCTAGTCATAAACAGATAAAAGCTAGATCCCACCATACTTACTTATAAAAACAAAATGCCATAACCACACATAAACAATTCACATAAGACTAGTACTAAGAATGAGAGAAGGCTCCTCAGAAATCTTTTTAAGTGTATCTGGGCCACTGTCTAGGTTCCTAGACTCAGTTACAGTGTGACAGTGTGAAAGTCTCTGCAAGAAAATCTCTGTGCCTGAGATGCCAGCTGCAACCTGTGCTTTTCATTTGCTGGCTACCAACCAGAAGCCCAGAAGCCTTCTTGTTTCCAATTCAAACACCAAACAGATCCAAGACCTAGGAAGACTGTTTTATTACTTGATCACTCATTTATTGCAGAGAACACTAAAGGATACAGATTAATAGCCAGAAGAACAGAAGCAGAGGCTGAGGGCAAAAGAGTTTCTTACCTCATGGAACTTGGGGCCTAGCAAGATGCCATCTATCTCATGCTTTCCCCCCAACAAGCAAGATCTCCAGAGCCCCTTTTAATAATATAATCAGAGACCTGATTATATGGAGTGATTAACTCATGGCCTTGGCATCTGAACTCAACATTTTGCTCCTCATCCATGAGGTGGGACCCAACATGGTGAGAACTGGAAACTCAAGGCCTCTCCTTTGTTTTATCTGGCAACTAATTATATCCTCTTTCCAAAAGTTGCCTTATTAACTTTACTAGAGGCAATTTTATTACTTTTATCACTTACAACAGTTCAGAAATCCCTAAGCTTTGGGGAGTTGTGAGCTAGGTATGATGCATCACCAAGTATGGAAGAAATAAAATCTTGTACATGGGGGCCGGAGCAGTGGCCAAGCGATAGGGCATTTTCCTTGCATGCACTAACATAGAATGGACTGCAGTTCGACACCCCCCACCCCCAGCGTCCCGTATGGTCCCCCAAGCAAGGAGCGATTTCTGAGCATATAGCCAGGAATAACACCTGGGTGTCACCGGATTTGGCCCAAAACCAAAAAATAAAAAATTCTTGTATATGACAGTATGAGTTCCATGATAGACATTCCACTATAGAAATAGTGTGCAGACAGACTCAGATAAGAAACAAAAAGAATCTTGTGACTCATCCTTAGATGAGCCAGAACAGGCTCCTCACTCTCCTGAAAGACAAGTATCCATTTCTTTTTACCTGAGAACTGTGTTCTTTTTTTTTTTTTGATATAATTTTTATTTTGACCAAAGTGGCTTACATATCTTTCATAGTAATATTTTAGGTACATATTAACAATGTGTCAGGGGAATTCCCATCACCAAAGTTGTCCTCCCTCAACCACCATTCCCATCTTGCATCCCATATCCCCCACCCTCAACACCCCGGGCTGCTAGTATAAGTGGTCCCCTCTGTGTCTAACTTACTATTTAGTGATCATACAACTGTTTGGTCTTGATAACCTCCACTCTTTCCCCTTCTAATTGAGAGGCAGTACAAGATAGTTCAAGTTATGTGGTTTTGTTTGAAGAAAAGAAGAGCAATAAAATGGGGTAAAAATCAAATAAGCTGAAAATGGACAGAGTACTCTCAACCTCAGTTTGAGAGAGAAAAGGGAAAAAGGAAGTGAAATACCACAATCATACAAAAGGAGATCTCACATAAAAAAAAATAAAATAAAAAATCCAGTGAGCACTACAACAATAAAGAGAAGCAAGCACCACATAATAACCACGGTCCTGAAATGAAGACATAACAGAGTGCAAAAAGGAAAAAGGAAACAAAAATGGGAGACAACAACTTCAATATCCAAACCCAAACAAAGAAATCAAAAATATAAATAAATAGATAAATAAATTAAAAAATATTATTTTGTGCTGTTTTTTTTTCCCTGCATAGGCATAGTAAATATTGGGGACATTAGAGAGAGAATTCCCTTGGTCTAAAAGCTACAGGGTTCTCCTCTTTTGAAGTATACTGTCATGGGAATAACTGTAGACTCCTTGCATGTTCATTTACTCTTCCCTTGGTGCCTTTGTGGTGTATGAAAGGCTTCAGCTCCATCATGGATGATAAAATCAGACCTCTATATCTAGAGATCTTGGTATCTGCACGGGTCCAGGAATGGAACTTATGATGAAGACTTTCTTTGTCGTTCTAGAAGTTCTGTTCCTTCACTGTCGTTTTAATCCGTCTTCTTTAGTTGGTGGTCTTGGTCATTGCACTGATCGCAGTATGGAGCCTGGGATAGAGTCTTCCGTTATGTTTCCAGAAGACCCGTTCACTTGCAATTGTCTCAGTCAGACCTTTGGCATTAGAGATTTTGAATGTTGTATAGATCATAGACCAAAGCCTAGACTAGGGCTTTTTTGTTGCTCCCAAGATACGTTCTGCTCAGTCATGGTTGTCACAGTCAGTCATCTGTAGATAGCGATCTTGGCTTTTGCACAGATCAAAGGGTGACAAGTCTTCTGATTTTGTCTTATAGTTAGATGGTGAGGTAGAACAACCTGTTCTTAGATCAAGTTGTTCCCGTTTCCTCGTTGTCAGGATATCATATTAGAACTGGCCCATGTTGGTGCCAGAGCAGTATTAAGGAGAACTGTGTTATTTCTATGTCTGGGATCCAGAGTTCAAGGCTAGACAGTCGGTGTCTAATCACCTGGAGTCTAAGTTGGGTCCACATGACATATGTTCAAGGTGGGAGGTGCCCCTGTATCGTAAAAAAAGTATGAGTTCTTATCCCTAGTAGATAAGAGCTTGTTTTTATATGTAAGATTTTCCCCTTTTTTTAGTATGCCTTTGCAGGAAGAGATGGTGCTACATTATATTGTTGGTGCATTTGGGGGTGGAAAGAGAAGGAAACAGAAACTGGACTAAAATTAAAAATATATATGCTCACATATAAAGAAAAAAAGAATCTTTAAGATGAATTTTAAAAAGTAATTAAAAGAACAAAGTGATGCAGGAGACTACCTTACACTTGGGGAAAAACAGATTAAGTGGTAGTATTGCATAGGTCTTAAACTTATGAAGGAAATATAGGCTTCCCCATTGTCTTTTTTTTTTTTTCTTCCCCGTTGTCTTTTGAGATTTTCTTGTGGGGTGTGGGCTCCAGGGCGTATTTTCATCTCACCCCTGGCCTTCTTGAGATTGAGAAAAGATATGCGGCAGAGAGGTCTTGGGTAGAGTACTTGCAGTGGGGATCCTTTTTTTTTTTTTTTTTTTAATGTAATTTTTATTTTGATCATAGTGGCTTACATATTGTTGACAATAATATTTTAGGTATATATTTACATAAAATCAGGGGGGATTCCCATCCCTAAATTGTCCTCCCTACACCTCCGTTTTTGTCCTACCTCCCATTTCCTCTTCCCTCTCCCCCAGGGCGTCTAGAATATGTGGTCCCCTCTGTATCTAACCTACTACTTAGTAGTCTTGCATCAGTTTGGTCTTGATGCCTCCCTGATTTCCCCCTCTAAGTGGGGGCAGGGCTAGCTAGTTCAAGTTGTGTGGTTTTGCCTGAAAAGGTGAAAATATATAAACTGGGGGTAAAAGTCTAATACCCCGAAGATGGGCAGAATCCTTCTAGAGGTTCTCATCATCGATTTGGGAAATGAGTGAGGGAAAGAATGTGAAACACTCCACCAGTACCAAAAGAAGTGTCAAATATCCAGTGAGGACTCCAGCTATATCGATAAGCACCACAAAAGACAGATAAACAAAATAAAACAAAACAAACAAAAACAAAAAACAAACAAAAAACAAAACAAACAAACAAACAAAAAAAAAACACGCTGTGGTCTTGAAATAAGAAACATGGCGTAGCCCCTCTCGAAAGAAAAGGAAGAGAGAAAAGAAAAAAAGTAAATAAATAAATAAGGATATCTGGGGACAACGATTTCAATAATCACATCCAAACAGAGAAATCGACCAAAATAGCTAGGTAAATAAAAATAATAATAACAATAATAAATGAAGGTAATATATATACATATACATATACATATATATATAAATGTCCAAGGTTTTGTGTGTTTTTTTTTTTTTCCCTTCTGCCCTGGCACTAAGTCTGGTAACGAACAACAGTCCGTTAGGGAGAGGTAATAAGGAGGGCCACACAGCATGAGTCAGCAGGGGTGTTGGTTGTATTTTCTTGTGGGGACGAGGTGTGGGTCGGAGTGGGTGTCCCTTCGCTTGGGTTCTGAGTACCGGTTCATTGGGGTAGAAGGTCGGTCTTGATGCCTAATGGATTAAGAACTGAGAGTCTATGGCCATACCACCCTGAAAGCGCTGGATCTCATCTGATCTCGGAAGCTAAGCAGGGTTGGGCCTGGTTAGTACTTGGATGGGAGAACTGTGTTCTAATCCAGTGTTTATCCAGCTCTGGTCACCCTGTCCTACTGGTTGGCCCCCATAACTCCTCCCACGGTTCCTCATTTATAAAATTTTCCCTGTGGCTCCTTTGCAATATGCTGAGGGACCTCAGAGGTCATTGATCAAATCATTGTTTCTTTTTTTTTTCTTTCTTTATCTTGAAAAAAGAAAAAATTCTTTTCTTTATTTTTTTTTCTTTTCTAGGAGTCAAAAGGAGGGAGGAAGGGGGAGGCCAAGATGGAGGGAAGAGGGTAGGAAGAAGAGGAGAAAGGAGGTAGGGAGAGAGAAGAAGGGGAGGAAGGTGAAATGAGGGAAGGAAGGAGGGGAGAAAAGGAAAAGAGGAGGGAGGAAGGGAAAGGGGAGGATGGAGAAAGGAGAAGCAGAGGGGAAAAGGGAGAGAGGAGAGTAGGGAGACTCAAGTCATTGTTTCTTTTTTTTTTTTTTTTTTTTTTTTTTTTTTTTTTTTTTTTTTTTGGTTTTTGGGCCACACCCGGTAACGCTCAGGGGTTACTCCTGGCTATGTGCTCAGAAGTCGCTCCTGGCTTGGGGGACCATATGGGACGCCGGGGGATCGAACCGCGGTCCGTCTCCTAGGCTAGCGCAGGTAAGGCAGGCACCTTACCTCCAGCGCCACCGCCCGGCCCCAAGTCATTGTTTCTTATGGTGAGCATTAGCACCCTCTCCTTGGGGAGGTACGAGAAGTATTCAGGAGGCCAGCAGTGTCTGAGGTAGGTATAATTGGATGGTACTTTCTGTTTGTTTCCATGTAGAAGATAGGTTTCCAGGAGGGTGCTGGTGAGGTTTTGTGGGGTTTATTTTAAATTATTTTTTCTGAAAAGAGGATGATAAGACAAATAAGTTTGGGAACATCTTTTCATAGTTTCTCTGCCAGCTTCACCTGTCTTCTTTTCACCCCCAGCCAGTTGTCTTACTCTGACACAAACAATAAGCTTCTGATTTTCAACAGGAAGTAAAAAGAATGTGACAAAATAAGGGGTATCCAGCATGCCTCCTCAAAGGAGGAAGAGTGTCTTGAGGATTGGATGGTTGCTGCAGTAAGCAATGCTCATTGGGCTTGGGTTGCCCACAAACACTGAATAAAAAGGAACACATTGCATCATATCTAAATTATGAAAATTCAAAATCAGTGCAGAAGGCATGCCTGCTTCTAGCGAAGCATTTGGATCAATCCATGAGAGCAAAAAGGGTAAAATCGAAGTGTATCAAATGGTCTTCTACACAAAAGACCTCTCTTCTCCCAGATCACTAATTCTGCTGAGTGATGCCAACTGGAGAGCTAGCACAGAAGAAACAGAACAATAGCAGAGGTCTCAGGAACCAAGATCCAGCCACATTTCACCACGGTGCTGCCACATTACAAGTCAACCTTCAGACTGCTCAGATTCAGCCAAATATGGAATGAAACAGGAATATGGAACAGGAACTTCCAGACAGGTCTTACCTGCATCTGGACTTGGCAACTTGAAGAACTTCACATAAGTATAATTTCAGATTATTTTAAATGAGAGGCATATTACTACCAATTAGCTCAGACTCAAAATTTTAGGCTCTGATCTTCTCACTTTAAGATAGACAATACAGGAAAATTCACCTGTCTTTCAAATGCTCACCACTGTTCTATAGGTTCCACACTTACTTTGTGGTATGTTTACTTTCTCTTGGTTTAAAGGACTCGAGCAGTATTGGTTGTGGCCAGACATATAAACACGCGTATAATAGAGGGATGTACTATACTGCCAAAACTTAGTGTCTGCACAATCCAAGCCCTTTAATGGTGCTATGAAGAGTTCCAAGCTGGCCCAGTGGCAGACGACTCTCCCACAGACTGGGGTGGCACTTTCTGTCAAAGGCCACTCATTCCAGCTCGCCAGATGACACTGCCTGAATTCTGATTTGAACTCACCATCACTTGATAGTCACTTCATGAAAATGAAAGCAACTGCTCTGTATATGGAAGAGGAGGGAATAAAGAAGTAACTGACTTCAGAACACACTGTGTAATAAAATACCTTGCCAGGAGGAGGAAAATAACCAAGCACCCATAAGGTCATCTCATTGGCTAGGGAGCCATGATAGGTTCCTACAGAGTTGTATGCTGTGACTGTCCACTTGGTCAAGAAGAGCATAGCATGCAGGGAATAAAGACTATAAAAGGATTAGGCATGACTTAGAAGAACCTCAGAGCTGTGTATAGACACCATGTGGAGTATATTTTTACTTCTTTATTTGAACATCTTGATTACATAAATGATTGTGATTAGGTTTCAGTCATGTAAAGAACACCCCCTTCACCAGTGCAACATTCCCACCACCAATGTCCCCAATCTTCCTTCATCCCACCCCACCCCCACCTGAACTCCAGGCAGGCTTTCCAGTTCCCTCATTCATTCACTTGATTATGGTAGTTCTCTGTGTAGT